>NW_019737992.1:338101-453016 GCF_002891405.2 Cryptotermes secundus
CACGTACGTACACAGAGAGTTACAGTAGGAGGGTAATTACCGGAGGAAGTCAGAGTACCGTCAGGAGTGCCGCAAGGAAGTGCACTGGGTCCACTGCTGTTCCTCGCGTACGTAAATGATATTTGGATGAATACTGAGTCAACTGTTAGACTTTTCGCAGATGTTTGTGAAATATATGGGAAAACTGTTAATAATAAAAATATGGAAATTTGCGGATAGATATAAAGAGGCTGGGTGAGTGGGCGGCTGAAAATGCGATTATAATTAATCCAGCTAAAAGCAAGGCAGTTTGTTTCATGGGGGCTCGAGTGACGGAACAACTAAATTTTTCATTACAGGACACAATTATTCCAGAAGCGAGCAGTTGTAACACTTGGTAATAATTGTATACAGCGATTTAAGTTGGGCTGATCACGGTAATTGCACGGTGAAGAAAGCTTGGAAGGCACTACATTTTATAGTATGTATTATTAAAAGGGAAATAGTAACACTGAAAGTTCGGCCTACACTTCACTAGTGCGTCCGATTCTTGAACATGGGGCGGCGTGCTGGGATCCTTACAGGAAGGGAAAGATAAATGCGCTAGACCGAGTCCAAAACAGCGGCTATATTTTGCACACCATAGAAATGATTAGAACTGGGAAACCTTGACACAGAACGAAAGATAGTTCGCATATGCGCTCACTTCAAAGCGTACACGGGAGAACAGGCTTGGAAGGCTATAGATGATTGATTACAAAGGCCATGCTATCTGAGCATGGGCGATCATGATAGGAAAAGTAGGAACAGAAAGCAAAAGACAGATATCGGAAAATAGTCCTTTGTAAAGAGGGCCATCCAGCTCTGGAACCAACTACCTGCAGATGCTTTAGGTGCTCTCTCTTGTAAATCAAGTAATTTTAGGAAATGGGTTAGGAAAGTAATAAATAAGGTGAAGGTTTGGGAGAAGTCATCCGGAAATGCAGCGAAGTGAAGGGAAGTAAACTGTGGTGAGGATGTAAAGGGTACGTAAGTGTAGTGAAGTGGAATGAAGGGAAGGCCATGGTAAACGTGAGTGCATCAGATCACGGCATTACGTATTCCACTACTGTTACTGTATAGTGTATAGTATACTTAGTTTTTATTAATTTTAATTTGTTTAATTGTAGTCGTAATTGTATCTGTTGTAGTTGTAGTAGTGTTTTCATTGTATTCATTGTGTGTAGTGTGTCTTTTATTTCTTGTGTATTTTTGTGTCCTGTGTTTTGTTTAAGTGTGGTGTGTTATTTTGTGTAATGTGTGTTATTTGTGTGTTGTGTCTTATTATACTATCACTGTCACCGAGTAAAAACCCATTTGCAGTTTAAATAAATAATATATACACACACACCCACAGAATGAGGAATTTGAGAACAACGTTCCAAGTTGTACATTTGTACAAGGAATGTTAATATATTGTCTCTTGAACTATTTAATTGCGTTCTTTCAACTGCAACTGATAAAATTCTAGAAAGGTAATTTATAATATACAAAGTAACTGCTCATGAACATGTCATGGAACAATGTTGAAGGAGTCTGATAATAATAATTGTATCTAAGATATAAACTGATCGACTCATTGATTGGTTGACTGAATCATTGATTCCTGAGTCATTAACATTTTATTTATATTTTTTTCTTTTCCGTCGAATATTATGATGCCCTGAATGCTGAATTTGTAGATTGGTTCCAGGAATCTAGGCAGGGCGCATTTTACTGCTTTGGTCGGGAGAGACTGAAGGAGATTTAAAAACCATTCAGTTTTATTATTCTTGCTCCTAGCCAAAATTTAAATTCTGTGTACCCTGAACACGAATTACATACAATAACAGCTCGACCGTCATATGCGAGACATGGAAGAGGCGGCGCTACAAATAACTGGAGAGAATTACATAATGGTGAGCTTCACAAGATTTATTCTCCACATAATATTGTCACGTGTATTAGTGACTGGTAGACGGGGTTTGGATTGGCGAATCAATTTACTGGATGTTGACAAGTCGTAAGTACAAGCAGTTACTGATTTTTCTACTATAAATCAATCTACCCTAATATTCTCAGACGTAGCTGCAGCTAGTTCCCATACTCACGAGATCACCTTTAACTGTTACACATGAAGTAACGTCTCCAAACATCTGCTATTCAGCTACCTTCTGAATTCTCTTCGACTGACGGCTTCTCAGCTGCGACTGCGACTCCTCAACTCAACCGCTTCAAGCAAGTCAAAGTCACGCTGCGACTGTTGGTCAGTCAGTAAATCTTGGTGTCGAACCCCATCTGGGGCTTATGATCAGATATCTATTACTGTTTCACAGTTATAGTCTTGTTTTGGTGGGGCGCCCTCTCTGACGAGAGGACGGGTCTGTTTTTTGTATATGTTGCTAGCCCTTGCCAGCGCAGACTTTCTCGAGTCCGAGTCTCTAGGGACTCGCTACCATATTTTACTGTCTCAGATCTGAGACTTCCCTTTTCGTCGCCTCCTACGACTCGCAAGGTCACGGTGCAGGTATTCGACCCCGCCTCGACACGGGTTTGCTTCAAGCGATTTTCCGTGTCGGTTATAAAACTTCGACATGAACCTCAGAAAATCTCTTCTATCCTCGTAGAGGCGTGTTTCAAAGCAATTTCCTAGCAACTAGTCCCGGCGCGTATCGTTATAACAATGGACTCCTAATTGTTGCCACGTCCTTACGGGGAAGATGTTTACCGGCAATTGCATGGAAAAGGCAGTTCTACTATTGTTGTCGTGTGTTCGTTGCCGCGACAGTGCTTACGTAGTTGTTGCCTGCTAACAGACTGCATAACACCGCTGATCTACTGTTGCATGCGCGTGATACTTAGCAACGGCTGTTTCTGCTGTTTCTTGCATGGAGTGAATAGGCCACAGTATTGATAGGGTGATTCCAGCATTGCTCCGCGCACACCCATCACCGCCAATTGGGGTGTGCTCTGACCCCGACCAGGCAGCAAGTTATAACTTCCTCAGTCAGACTGGTTACAGGCTAAGGGTCGTAGTTTAAGCTATAAATCTCTGAGAAATCGGAAATTTACTTCTTGATCAAGAGATATGCGTACATGGACGGCAAATAAATTGAAACTGTGAAACTGTGGGTCGAATTGAACTAGCTCAGGATGGGATCCATTGGTGAGTTTTCTGTCAATGGTTATACACCTTATGATTGCACAGGCCCCCGTAGTCTTTTGAGTAGGAGAGTAACTGCTGTCAATTCAAGGACGACCGCATATAATAAGAAATTAGCATACAGGAAATTAAAGAATATTAATTCCGTCACTCATACAAGGCACACGAAGCACTCATGATGCAATAATATGACATCTCATAAAGGGACAGAAAATTGAGGCACTTTAAGTTTACCGAAGTGTACTCCTTTATCTGGTTAGTTACAAGAATTGATAGGAGCCAAAAGGCAACAATTTTAGTTTTAGCATCCTGAGGGAGGGAAAGCAGAAAATTGTTTGATGATGTTGCTACAACATTGTACCAAGTAAAGCATTTTATTTGGTATGGTAAGGAGCCTGACGCCACGACCGCTTTACCCGGCGATAGATCCCCACTGAGGACATTCCGTAGAGGCACAGCGGGACACAAAGCCGGTCGAGACTTAGCTGCGACAGTGCCTGCTTCTGCCTGGAACTAAACCCGGCCCTTCGAGCCTCTGGTCGTATTACTGACTGAACTAAGCTGGATCCGCCGCCACACGGTGTTCTTCTTTAGGGTGATGCCACACGGAGCGGTTGTGCCGACTCGTCGGCCGAGTCGGCCGCAGCCTAGTGACAAGTCACACGAGGCTACAAGCCGACTAGGCGGCCGCGTCAGAAACTACTGAGAATATATTCAATCTATGGAGCAAGTCTTCAAACCGCTGGCTGCAACACTTGCAGACGACAGGCCGAGTCGGCGAAAACCGCTCCATGTGTCATGGTCCTTAGTTGCATGTTCGGACGAAAGGTGGCATCCTTAACAATTGTGGGAATGTCAGTTGAGCGAAACAACGTATATGCAGCGTCATTTCAAAGAAACAGATGATGCTCACCAGAAAATGTGTTTACGATGGGCGGCGCTGTGAGGCAGCCATTCTTCGAGCGCACAATCTGCAGCGCTTAACATATTGTCGGTACACGAGTGTCTGCAGCCAGAATTGTATTTATGACAGTTACAAAACGGTCCTTTGTATGTGTTCACAGCGGAACACCCGCCGTCATGTACTGCAAGAGGGACGACAATGATGTGACACTGATGACACATGTGACTCGACTTGATTAGGCGTCATTAATTATGTATTCCACATAACGCCATGGGTCCTCACCTGTTCAGCAGGTCCCACTGGCATGGCTGCTGGGACGGCCAGTCATTGCCTTACTGCTTCGTAAGCTGTTTAGTTTTCACTTTATCTCGAAACATGATCATCTTCATCACTGCCTGCAGAATAGGCGTCCCCAACATAACGTTTTGTCTCAGGAGAATTATGCTCAAGCGTCCGGCCTTCCTGCAAGCCTTCCCGTCATCAGTTCCCCCATAATCCACAGCGTGCTACGCACTGTGCTGCAACGTCTACAGTGAAGCGATCCTGACGGGAAGTGCTACGTTTAAATATCTGCTCGAAGATCATACCGGCCAAGAGAATTTATACTCGGTGTGATCTTTATCAGATCTCAATCATGTTCCGAGTTCTGGGACTAATCTCTCCGTGTGGAAGTGGGTTACCGTGACAGAGAGCCTTAAATACCTCTTTCACTGCCTTAAAATAGACCATGATCCGTCGTTCAATATACTTACCACTTCAAAAGTCAATCCCTGATAATGAAGAGTAACAGTATGACTTGTTATCGATGGAAAAATATAGAACAGGTTAATGTTTTCATGTATCTGAGATTTACAACGCCAATATTTAAAATGATTACAGCTCTGAAAGTGAATATTCTGGAACATGATGAAATAAATGGCGTTATTGAAGACACCTCCAAGAACGCATGAGACCGCAAGTACAATTAACGGCACGTGCTCTCGAGGTCAGACCTATGCACGGCAGCGAAGTAAGAGTGCTCAGAAGCAAAGGCAAGAATCAGGTAGGGACGCCTCAAATGAGGTTCTGCAGATCGGTGCCCGGAGTCACACTAAGGAACAAATGAGAAGTGAGGATAAACGAGAAGGTTTGGAAACAGAAAATATACGATCCCGGGTCTGGTCAAGTGGGATTTGTGGACAAAGTAGCGCTGGGGCAGGTTTTCTCCGAGTACTTCGGTTTCCCCTGCCAATCTTCATTCCACTAATTGCTCCACAATCACCCTCTCCTATCTGGGGCTGGTACCCTATATATATATGGATTTACGGTTTCCTTGGAGGGTACCGAAGCAGACCGGAGTGTTGTGGTCAAAAGAAAAATCCTTAGTAATGCCGGTAATCAAACTGTGGTAGTCGAATCAGAAACAATCTAATAACTGAAATATCCTGCCCTGTCTCTATATGTACAGGACCGATCTATTTCTATTGAAATCAGAAAAATATTTCTGCGGCACAAAACAATGCACTACTTTCTCTCCATGAAAAATTCTCCCCTGTAATTCAACTAATGCAAACTAGCAAAGAATAGTATAACAGCTGCCTTAAAAGAGACGCTGCAACTGACCGAAAACTTCTTTAAAGCACGAATTCTGCGGTCATGTGACGAAGCGGCGTACAGAGGAGAACCAGAGAACAGAATGAAGCTGACATAACTGCCGAGATATGTATACGTATGGCAGCAGGGAACGATAAGCCCTCAGCGGTGACATCGCATTCTTGTATCTTCCGAATACTAAAGGCAGTCGGTAGCGTACTTAATGGAGACCTTATGCTACAAGCCGGAATGTCGCGTGTTCGATTCCCGATGAGGTCATCGCACTTTTCTTTGACGTGATCCTTCCAGCCGCACTATGCCCTCAGCCTTTAACAGAAATGAGTACCACAAATCTTCCTGGGGGTAAAGGGCGGCTGGCGCGTAAGCCTAGCAACTTCACCGCCATCTCTGAGCCACTTGTCTAGAAGCTGTGGGAGCCCTATGGGCCTTCACTGTATGTTTCAGGGATAGATTTACCTTTCTTTATCTCCGGAACACAACAATTCAAATAGGTTGTCATTCCTTTTATATGCTTGACCAAACGAATAGGTTGATGTAGCGCTATAAACCTAGACTTATATGTGGAAATGGCTCAGTTCGAATCTCACCAGACAACGGCTGTCCGGATTGGGTTTTACTTTCTTTTCTCAGTTCCTGCAGACAAATTCTGGGGCAATATTGAAATTCGAGCCCGACCGCTTTTTAAAACCACTTTTCTATGTAGTTCAGTCATTCAACGCAATAGAGCATGGATACTGACAGTACACAGTATATTTAAACATGTATCCATATGTGTGTATATATATATATATATATCCAACTGAATGAAGCTTAATTCAAATAAATCATAAGAGAAGCGGCATTATTACAGTACCACTGGCGGAGACACTCGTTGAAATTCAGCAGAGAAAAATTGTCTGTTTTAGTTTAGTTTAGTTTATCCTCTTCCATCTTTCATTTGTCCATGATATACCGCCATCTCTGTCACTCCTCCGATAAAATAGTGAAATAAATTTGTCTTTCAGTTGGTATATATTTTAAAATACAGCTGCCACCCATGCAAATATGTGAAAACTATTGTGGCGTGAGAACAACACAACATACACATTCAGATAAACACATGTGTAATTATAAACTCTCTCAAATTGCATATATACATAGACAGTAAAGAAGATAAAATTGTCCCTGTGCTTAACTAATTAAGCACTATATCATGAAGCCCTCCCTCGTTGGTGTCTCCACCTTATCGTGGTGAGGGGGTTTGAGTATGCCAAGGACCCTGAGAGCCATACCAGTGGTAGCGTAGCTACTGGCAGGGCCTCCCTTGCTGGACAGGTCAAAGGGTAGGCATCAGACGAAGAGAGACACCAAAAACTGATGCCGGAAGCAGCGTCATCAGTAGCGACTTGAAGCACAGAGCAAATGATGCTCGAGATGGTTCAAGTTCGTATAGCAGCAGGCGTGACCAGAGTGGTTTGAACGGCTGCTGTACTGCGATGTGGAAAGCAAATGGAAAAACTACCACATTATCACTTTTCCTGGATAGTCTCTTTCCAAAAACAGAGATACCATATATGCGAGATGTTTCCTCTGGAGGCAAAACAATCCGGAGGTAAACTACTCCCCCAATCGGATCTCCGGGGGGGAGTGTTTCTAGAGGAAATGTCATGCAGGCGTTACAACAAGAAAAAGTGCGAAGATCAGAAGAAACAGCATGGATACAAGATTGGAACATGGAATGTCAGGACCTTGAATCAAGCAGGAAAATTGGAGAATTTGAAAACGGAAATGCAGAAGAATGAAGTGTCTGTGCTAGGT
Organism: Cryptotermes secundus; assembly: GCF_002891405.2. Taxonomy (NCBI): domain Eukaryota; kingdom Metazoa; phylum Arthropoda; class Insecta; order Blattodea; family Kalotermitidae; genus Cryptotermes; species Cryptotermes secundus. Next base: position 345,556 of record NW_019737992.1, read on the forward strand.
GTCAGCGAAGTGCGGTGGAAAGGACAAGGTGAAATAAGAAGCGGTGATTATACAGTGTATTATTCCGGAGGTGAACGGGCTGAAAGAGGTGTGGCAATAGTGGTGCATAAAAGTGTAGTGAGGAGTGTTGTTAAGAAGATTGCTTGTAATGACAGAATTATTGCTCTGAAGTTAAAGGCGGAACCGGTAGATATACTGATTATACAAGTGTACATGCCAACATCAGAGTATGAAGATGATGAAGTGGAAAAAGTGTATGACACAATTGAAGAAATTCTTCAGGAAGATGGAAGAGGAGACACAAACAGCATCATATTGGGAGACTGGAACAGCATTGTTGGAGATGAACCATATCAGAATATTGTTGGATCACATGGACTAGGAAGACGGAATCACAGAGGTCAAATGCTTATTGACTTTTGTGAACGAAATGGATTGATTGTTACCAACACTTGGTTCAAGAAGCCAAAGAGAAGAATTTACACATGGAAGGCACCTGGGGATTGGAAGAGGCATCAGCTGGACTACATCCTTGTGAAACATCGATTCAGAAACAGTGTGAAGGATGTGAAGACGCTTCCTGGGGCAGACATTGACTCTGACCACAACTTGCTGGTTGCCAAGTTCCGAACCAGGTTGAAGAAAATTATAGGATTTCGAAAGCGCAGACCCAGATGGGATTTGGAGAAGTTATATGCTCAAAGACAAAGCGTGCAAGAGACTCTAGAAGAGAAACTCGGTGCAATTGAAGGTGAAAGCGGAAATGCTGAAGCGCAGTGGAACGATATAAAAGAATGCATGTTAGATACTATCAGTGATTTGGTAGGTAAAGTTGAGAAGATAGCAAGAAAACCATGGGTTACACAGGAGATGATGAGTAAAATGGAGGAGCGAAGGAAATGGAAGAATGTCAACAATGAAGAAGGCAGGAGGAAATACAGGAGACTGAGGAATGAATTGAAAAGAGCCACGGACAGGGCCAAAAAGGAATATCTTGAGAAGATATGTAATGAGATTATGGAATTTCAAAGAACAGGCCGTTATGATTTGATGTACATGAAGACAAAAGAACTAGGATGGAAAGAGAATCATGGGATTCAAAATGTTGGCATCGAAGACTCCCAGGGGAATAGAATAGTAGATCAGAGGCAAGTGCTGAAAATTTGGGAAAATTATATTTCAGAACTATATGATCGACCTAATCGGCCAGAAACCTTAGAAGTTGAACCGGAAGAAGAAGTAGATACAGACGAGAAAGGACCATATATTTTACAAAGTGAGGTGGAAAAAGCTATCAAGGAAATGAGGAAGGGAAAGGCTACAGGAGATGATGATGTACCTGGAGATGTGCTCAAGTTACTGGGAGAAGGTGGTTTGAAAACACTGACAAAACTAATGAACACCATATATGAAAGTGGAGAGTGGCCCAAGGACTTTACAGAAGTTACAATGATTGCCTTAAAGAAAAAGACAAAAGCTACAAAATGCAGCGACCATCGCACAATAAGTCTTATTGCACATACAGCAAAGATAATAGCAAAGATACTTAAAAGAAGAATTGAAAGGAAAATAGAGGATGTACTTGGAGAAGATCAGTTTGGATTTAGAAGAGGAAAAGGAACCAGGGATGCAATTGGGATGATGAGAATTATAGCGGAACGAACTTTGGAGATAGATGAAGAACTGTGTGTTTGCTTCATAGACTGGCAGAAGGCATTTGACCGGGTAAACTGGACCAAATTAATGCAGATCCTGAAAGAAACAGGTATCGATTGGCATGAAAGAAGATTGATTAGCAAATTGTACATGGATCAGAAAGTTAGAGTACGACTGGACAGGGGGGAGACAGGAAGTGTGCAGATTGGAAGAGGAGTTCGACAAGGATGCTGTTTATCACCAATTCTGTTCAACTTGTACAGCGAATGCCTTACCAAGGAAGCTCTGGATGGGCTCGGTGACTTCAAAGTAGGAGGGCAAATTATTCAAACTGTGAAATATGCAGATGACCTTGTGTTAATGGCTAAGGAAGAAACTGTGCTACAGGGCATGATTGATAGACTAATTGAAATTGGAAGGTGCTATGGCATGGAAATGAATGTGGAGAAAACAAAAGTAATGAAAATTTCGAGACAACCAACCCCAGTCACAATAAAGATAGACCAAAAACAAGTGGAGAATGTGAAATGTTTTAAATATTTGGGTAGCTTGTTAACAGATGATGGAAGGTGTACTTGTGAAATTAAATCCAGGATTGCCATGGCAAAAGCTGCATTTAGCAAGAAGAAGAATCTTTTTACCAGCAAATTGGACTTAAATTTGAGGAAGAAACTAGTGAAATGCTACATTTGGAGCATAGCTCTGTATGGGGCTGAAACATGGACACTTAGGGCAGTAGATCAGAAACATCTGGAAAGTTTCGAAATGTGGTGTTGGAGAAGAATGGAGAAGATCAGTTGGACCGATTATGTGAGAAATGAAGAAGTGTTAATTAGAGTCAGTGAGCAGAGGAATATCCTACATGAAATAAGAAAACGGAAGGCTAATTGGATTGGTCATGTTTTACGCAGAAACTGCCTTCTAAAAGAAGCTATCGAAGGAAAGATAGATGGGCGGATAGAAGTGACAAGAAGACGAGGAAGAAGACGTAAGAAGATGCTGGATGACCTTGGGGACAGAAGAGGATACTGTCATTTGAAGGAGAAAGCTCTAGATCGCATTAAGTGGAGGAATTGTTTTGAAAGAGACTGTGGACCTGTCGTCTTGACAGATTACTGATGATGATGATGATCATGAAGGCGTATGGGGGAGTGGATGTATAGATCCATATTTTCTTGACCTTGGCACTAGCTTGAGGTGAGTGGTCAGCTTCACACTCCGGCCGCTTTACCCCCGGGGAAAGAGCCTCCGGTACTCATGGGATAGGAGGTTGGGTGGACCACAGAGCCGGTCTGGACTACATGGAGAAGTGAGAATTCTGACCCTACCGGGACTCGAACTCCGACCCCTCGATCGTCCAGCGGGTATCGAGTCGCTTTAGTGATTACACTATCCCGGTTACTTGTCTGAATAGATAAGTCACTCATCTACCTTCCTAAATTCCATGTGTCTTTTAAAGTATGTAATAAATTGTGAACAATATTTTTCATTTTTCATAATTCGATACTGATTATCCAACAGGTTGAATAGAAATGGATTACTGGAATTAGAATAATCAAGTCAAGGAGGATCAGATAGGCAGGACATGGGACAGGAGAGGAATACATACAGGGTTTTGTATGGAAAGTCAGAAGGAAAGGTAACAATAGTAAGATCTAGGCGTAGACTGAAAGATAATATTAAGATACATTTTCGAGAAATAAGGTGATGCTATATGAACTGGATTAATCTGGCTAGGGGCCGGGGCCAATTGAAGACTTTTGTGGACATCGTAATTAATTTTCAGGTTCCATAAAATATAGGTAAATTCTTGAGTAGGTGAGCAACTCAAGAAGTGTTCATGTCCATGCAATTAATTAGTCAGTCATTTAGTTAGCTAGATATGTAGAAGTCAGCTTGTGTTCAGAATGTAGCCGGATACTAAAACTGGCACACTGCTAGAGGTGACTGGGCCCGGAAAATATGTGGCGGGTCTGAACTGGAACAGAACTCGGCACAGAAGCCACGGGTAAACTGCAAACTTCAGCACAGGAGCGAAACTGGTCAAGAACATATTCATTCATTCATTCGTTCATTCATTCATCAGTAATTTGTCAGACGACAGGTCCACAGTCTCTTCCAAAACAGTTCCTCCTCGTCTTCTGATCTCAGCTTTCTCCTTCAATTAAAATATACTCTTCTGTCCCCAAGTTCATCCAGCATCTTCTTACGTCTTCTTCCTCGTCTTCTGGGCACTTCTATCCGCCCCTCCGGTTTGTTTCGTTTCCAGAGGAAACATCTCGCATACATGGTATATCCGTTTCTGGAAAGAGACTATCCGGGAAAAGTGATAATGTGGTAGTTTTTCCATTTGCTTTCCACATCGCAGTACAACAGCCGTTCAAACCACTCTGGTCACGTCTGTTGCTATACGAACTTGAACCATCTCGAGCATCATTTGTTCTGTGCTTCAAGTCGCTGCTGGTGACGCTGCTTCCGGCATCAGATTTTGGTTTCTGGTGTCTCTCTTCGTCTGATGCCTACCCTTTGACCTGTCCAACAAGGGAGGCCCTGCCAGTAGCTACCTCTCGTATAGCTCTCAGGGTCCTTGGCATACTCAAACCCCCTCACCACGATAAGGTGGAGACACCAACGAGGGGGTCAAAAACATATGTCTTAAATTTTACTATGTATGGAAAATGTAATTTATCTGAACATGGGATACGTAGCCGTGGATTTGAGTCGCTAGCTGAGCATGTGCAGATCACGCGAGTCCATACGTGAACGAAGCAGTTAGAGAAGCAGAGATAGATAGAGGCGCCTTCTCTTAGAGAGAGAATCTAGATCACAGTCATGATGAGAAGGCGATATTCTAACGTATTGAGTGAAGCTGCAGAGCGCTCATCATGCCGAAATTTGTTGAAATAATGTTGCCAAATAGCAAGTTGAATTAAATTTTATAGAGACTAAATTGACCAAATGATTCGTATGGGTAAAGTATGGAATTAGGATAAAAATGGCGGAGATCTATTCAGTAGTTAAACATGCTTAATGAGTTATGCTCGTAGTTCACTGTATTACAATCTAATAGAAGTATAAAAGTTTGTTTAAATTAATATAATATTTCAATTATTAAAATGCATATCGCTTAACGCTTCTTCATAAATTTTAGGCTTTATATTACATGCAGTATTTCAGCATAAAGAGTGGCCCGAGATAATATACAAAAAATTTACTGTATCTTTATTATAATTAAAATATGGGTATTAATGAGCAATGCTAATTCTTTCGGGGACGCATATGATATCAAACATCGGCCTGCAATGGCATTCTCTGTCCCTCAGTACATTTCAATATGTCGGTTTGATCACAGCAGACCAGCCATTACCATGGTTCCGACTGCTCTCACTGACATTTTAATGGTTTGCTCATTAAAGCAGCCCAGTAAACGGCTGATCGAACATCATTTCAGTCACAAACGCATAATTCTTACAAGTTGGAACGTTACGTACGGGTTTGTTTCCATTTACTGGATCCCATAAAGCATTACGTTACAGTACAATGGAGACATTGAAAAAAAAATTACAATGAGTTGCCTAACAGAAATAAAATACGTAGCAAAATAAACTTGAGCCGGTACAGGTCAGTCTCTATAGCGACGGGATATTTGCTTGGAGGACGGGGTTCGCTTCCTGGCAAAGGAAACATACTTTCTCTTCTCCATAACGTTTAGGTCGACTCTGGGGCCCAACCAGCCTCGTAACCAATGGGTACCGGTGGCTTCTTCCCTGGGCGACAAAGCGACTAGGTCGTGAAGCTAACCACCTATCTCGATCTAGGACTGAAGTCAAGAATTGTGGAGAAATACCTCCACTTCCCCACTCTTCATGGCGTGATATTCAATTCATTAATCAATGGGACAACTTTACCTTACCTTTCTAAAAAACACCATGGACTGGAGTCTTTCTCGGGAAACTGATAGTCGCTAAGCCAGTCGAACCCTCATGTATTGTATTCGCAAGATCAAGCCACATGGCATAAACCATATCGTTTCTGACGTGTGTTTGGGAGGCGTCGGCTTCGAATCCAGCCTGGGAAACCGACAACTCTCACTGCGTCTTTCTGTAATTTTCCTCGCTCCCGCCACGCGACTTCAGGTGTAGCACCTTAAATTAGGCCAAGATCGCTTTCTTCGACGTCCTTCCCTGCAATACAGCCATTGTGATATAGTTTGAATTACTGAGAGTGTCGTTAAACAAAGTAGAAGCTTACGCAATCACAGGCACTCTCGACTGGCTCCTACACTGAGTCATATTAAGCCAATCTGCGTACCAACCCCATAGCCTCACGATCACTTGTCCTATTTCCTTAATCATATCACTAAAATGTTAAGCACATCTCCGATGCATCTTATTATGTCATTTTCTCCATTTCTTTAATACTTTGTAGCACTCATGTGTCTGGAACCTGTTCCAGTCCGAGTTTTCCTGAACTTTGCAATTGCTAACTTGTTAAGTACTGGAAGTTGATTTGGCGGGACGGCTGGCGTTTAATCAGTATCTGCTGTATTTTACAGCACTAGCGAAGGATCAAACAATCTGTTCGCGACAGGCAAATCACATTCTTCTGTCTCTCTCTTCTCCTTACTCCCACGTTACAAGTGCCGGCTGGCTGGCACAAAGTAAGCCGAACTTGAAGCAGGAGATGAGAGGAATGTCTAGCAAAGTACAGTCTTGCCAATTAAAATATAAACAGATCGTGACAATAAAATATATCCATATTCTGTAGCTGCCAATGAAGTTCAGCACCCAGGCGGGCGCAGTCGTTCTGAAACAAGACAGGCCTAATGCATTATAATCCATATGTACAGGGATAAGACGTTGGTTTTGTGTCTGTAATGTGTAAAGTTGTCCCTGCGCTTAATTAATTAATTAAGCACCACGCCATGATTACGTAAGGGGTAACGGAGGTACAGCTCAACCATTCTTGACCTCGGCACCAGATAGAGCTGAGTGGTCAAATTCATGCTCCGACCAATTTACCCCAAGGGGAAAAATTCCCTGGTACCCACTGGATAGGAGGCTGGCTGGTTCCCAGATTCAGTCTGGACGCCGTTGAGAAGAGAAAATCTTGCTCCTGCCAGGGACTTTTGTATTTGTACAGATTAAATTTGTGGTGACTCAGAGTGAAATGGCTACAAGAAGCAGAGAATGATTTAGGAGGGAAGAAAGTGAAAAGAGAGCCGTGCCATAGCTCGAGGGGTTAGTCGCTGGCTTCCCACCGCGGCGGCCCTGGTTCGATCCCGTGTCTGGTCAAGTGGGATTTGTGGTGGATAAAGTAGCGCTGGGGCGGGATTTCCCCGAGTACTTCGGTTTCTCCTGCCAATCTTCATTCCACCAAATTCTCCATCATCATAATCACCCGGGGCAGGCTACAATAGGCCAATCAGTGGCTGCCGTGCCGAGTGGACCCAGTTGGACTCCACCCCCAGGGGCTCTGACAGCAACTCAGACTACGATACAGCGTCGAATGAGTAGATGATAACGATATCGAATCACATTGGATCTAGATGGAAGCGGTCATGGCCTAAATTGAGACAATTCTCGGACGTTTCTCTAAAAGGGCTGAGGGAAATCATAAAATATCTCAATCAGAATAAGAGGTGTTCCGACCAAGATACAAAGAGGGCACCTCTCAGATAGATGTCAAGATTTGTACCGCTTTAGACAACTTGCTCGCCGAAAGGACTCTTAAAATATTTCAGAACGATTATAATAATTAATCATACAGTATGATAAGAGCGTGAAGTTTGTCAGACAATTACCGACGTATGTGGGGAACTTCGGCATGTACCCTTCTCTGAAGTTGGAGGCAGCAGGTTTCTCCGAAACGTCGGTGAATATCTTGCAGACTGCACGGTTTCATATATAAAAAGAAAGCAATCTTCATACGCACTGCTATGAGACTTCAACTCCCGTTAATTCTGTTAATAATAAAACATATGAATGTACTTCGCTCGACTTTTCTAATGTTAATTTTCATATCTGAGCAATATATCCTTGTCTGCAATAAATGGAAATCGAAACTAATACATTGTGACATATTTGTTCAAGAAAATAAATATGTAAGTGTTCAATAAAACCTAACATCAAACAAAACCCCGTCTACAGTCACTCCACACACGTGACAATTTATTTACTTTATCTTTCAAAGACTGACATTGAAACCGGTTCAGTCTTCAGACCAACGTTTATGAGTGTGACAATATCCCTTCTTTCCCGTGGATGGAATTCAGAATGAATTACAATAGTCACGATTCTCGCATTTTATAAAGAACAGTGATGGCTGAAAAACGGCAATGAACCCATATCGAAAGTATTCTACTCTTGTCTGCAGCACTGCTTACAGTATCCCTGTTGCGTCACATTCCTGGTTGCTGTGTGCTCTAGACTCCTGCAGCATGCGCTAAAACCTTTGTAATCCGCGGCAAGACCCAGGTGCGTGCGCGGGACAGATATACCCAGAAAGTAAACATGTTTGTAATATTATGACGTGATATTCTGCCTACTCTGTTTGATCTAGAAAATTGTTTCAGGAATCTCCTGAACCTACGCGTTCGCATGCAAGACACTCACACAAAGTAAAGTAAAACCTTGAAGTACCAAGACAAGCTGTTGAAAACAATGTCCCTAGGTAGACGGGGAGAAATGGGAAATGTGCCCTGAAGGAAAATCCACTCTTAAAGTGTAACAAAAGTTCTCAAGACTATAGGGAGTTAAAATCCAGCAGTTAGGAGTTTAGAACTATGATGGAAACAGAATCGTGCTTGGAAGAGGGGGTTTACACGTTCGTAGGTGTTCACTTAAATGACAGAAAAGCCCATATGACAAAACATATTTGGAACAGATATAGTTAGGCTGTTAAAGAAGTAATCGAGTTTTATGTCAACAATTCATTTCAATTATTACATCGTAATTAATTATGATATTCTCATTACATAAAGTGTACTTAACACACGTCCACACGACGTTTCGGAAGAAGATTCTACTCCCATTTTCGAACACCGAATATTTTAACTGGATAACATTTAGAAGAAAATTTAATACTTAAAAAATAGAATACAATTAACTCAGTTAAAATTCCGTTCAGCCAACTTAAGTAACACTTCTATGCTATGCATTAGACAGTTGAGGTGGCTTGGTTTCGATCCCGAAGCGTACTATTTGTGTCTAATATGATTTGTGTTAGTCTACTTTCTTAAAGTAAGCTTATGCGATCTCCTTTCTGCCTGTGTGTCCGTGTCCGTGTGTCTCCCCCTACCGCTACTAGGCAATGGGGTCTTCTCTTCCACGAAAAGAAATTTCAGCGGTTCAGCGCAGGCGCTCTGAGTGAGCAAAGCAGCAGACCTCCTCCTCTTCCTCTTCCTCTTCAGAACTGAGCCTCCTATCCAGTGGGTACGGGGACAGTTTCATCGGGGGTAAAGCGGCAGGAGCGTGAAGCTGACCACTCACCTCCAACCACTGCCGAGCTAAAAATTTATGGATCTATATATCCATTCCTTCATATTCCTTCATGACGTAATGCTTAATTAGTTAATGAAAAAGACAAATTTACCTGTATATTTACATGTTTTAGAACTGGGGTATCCTCTTCAACGAGAGGGTCTCGCAATTTGAACATCTACCTAATGGATCGAGGCAGAGAGAAGAGCGAACTCTTACGCGTAGTCATCTTCACCATCATCATCATCATCATCATCATCATCATCAGTAATCTGTCAGACGACAGAACAGTGAAAACAGCACAGCAGCCACGAGCAAAGCCTGGACAATATAAAGAACCTCCACACTTCTTCATTTTTACGCGTAGTATGACACCCAAAAGACAGAGGAGAATGTCGTTGCTAAATAACAGCTGTAAACACATAATTTCCATTGCCACGCAACGGTCTTTATATTATTGTGTATGCATAAGTAAATCCAAATATTTTTCTTTGGCCTACTTTCCCTATTAAAAAGTTCTGGGAAGAACTAATTGCCTACTTCATTTTCACTTTAATTTTAGTATCTTATATGACAAATAGAAAGAAAACTTCAGCATGTTTGCGAAGACAATAAAAATACATTTTCGGAGGTACAGTGTTGCTATTACTGATGAGACTGACTTATGAGGTACACCGTTGAAATGGCCTCACATGGCATACCAAGTTTCATGAAGATTGGTTGGCGCACTCAGGTAATATTACGGTCGTTACCTCGACAACTTTAGGGGGTTGTAGCGTTGCTACTAACGAGGGATTTCTTACTTCACGCAAGCGCTACAACACGCGGGGTACATGTACCTTAAAATGCGTGCAAACCGTGCCGCAGCGGCAACTTCTCCAACTCCGGAGACCGGCGTACAGTCTAACCAAACACGATTTGAGGTTCTCACAGCGGCGGTTATGAAGCGTAGTATTTTCTGGGGTACAACGCCGTGCAGTCCGCTGAAAGTCCCCCGATGTTTCGGAGGACCATGTTGCCTCCATCTTGAGGACGGAATTTGCCGAGCAAGATACCAGCGTGAAAGCATGTGGCAGGCAGAAAGCAGAGAATCTATAGGGGTACACGTTTCGAAAGCAGAGGCTTCTAGTAAGAGAACTTGGACGACATTATGATAAAGTTGGATTCAATTTAGAATACAGAAGAGGTTACAATATCATTTGAACTCATAGAAGAAGTTCTGTGAAGAACAGTTTAACAAAGATCGGCGAGAAATATAAATACGTCAGATCTGAGGTTCTGACAGCGGGCAACAGGAACAGTACTATCTTCTGGAATGTAACGCCAGACAGTCTAGTAGATATTGAAGGAAATTTCGGTGGAATGTACTGCCTCCATCTTCAAGTTCGAAGAGTAAGACAAACAAATGACAAGCATACAACCTTTTTATTATATCCGTCACAACGCAACTAATATCAAGATCAGACCATTTTCGGCCCTGCTACATGTTTCGGCTATTGATAGCCATCATCAGGCAAACATATGATTTACACACATATACACAGTACTAAACCACAGCACCAACAAGATTGGAGACAATATTATTAAAATATATAAAAACACTTGATGTAAAAAATTTACTTTACTGCATCTACATTACGAGCCTCATACACAATTTTATTTACGCATAAGTATGAATATTCCAACTTGTCAGTGAGAACGAAGCAAGAAACAAATCAAAACCAACGACTGACACGTTGATGTAAAAACACCAAAAGAATTTTATTCTTATTTTATATCATACTTCTGTTTTATATAACTTGATTTATTGTATATTTTACGGCAAGTGTTTTTATATATTTTAATAATACTGTATCCAATCTTGTTGGTGCTGTGGTTCAGTAGTGTGTATATGTGTGTAAATCATGCGTTTGCCTGATGCTGGCTATCAATAGCCGAAACATGTAGCAGGGCCGAAAATGGTCTGATCATGATATTAGTTGCGTTGTGACGGGTATAATAAAAAGGTTCTGTACTGTAACACAACAGGATGCATGAAACGAAAACGACAAGCAGACTATCGACTAAGAACATTTGCCTACGGGAATGAAGAAAACCCCCAGAAATCTCAGTTCGATTAGCTGTTTCCCTGTCCCAGCCTCAAAACATGGATTTCCAGACACAAGTCATCTGCACTACGGCTGAGCTAAACTGGTCATCTGCTGCTTGCAGGAAAAATACATGGAATTAGGAACTGAGTTATGTACTAAGCCAAGGGTCTCCAAACTACGGCCCGCGGGCCACATCCGGCCCGCGAAAGAATTGTTCAGAAATGCGCCAATTGAACTAATTTTCCAACGAGTACTGGTAAATGTGATTCCGAGCTTATTGACCTGACATATTATACTGTAATTCGATGGCTTAGCTGTGGAAAGGTTCTTTCGCGCTTCTTTCAACCCAGGAATGAAATTGATATATTTCTTACCGAGAAAAACCATCACGAACCACTTTTATCAGATACCGAGTGGCTTTGGAAATTAGCATTTTTTGCTGATCTGGTGAACCAGATGAACCATTTGAATTTAAAGTTGCAGGCTGAAAATAACTTAGTCTGTGATTTATTTGCACTTATCAAGGCATTCAGAGCAAATTTGATACCTCTGGAAAGGCAAGTGAAAAAATGTAACTTTGTTCATATGCTATATTGTGCAGAGTTGCATAAAAAGGGTGAAGCAGAATTTCCTTCCTTGTTTGCAAATTTAGTCATTTTAGATTTGAAAGAACAATTTCGGAAACGATTTACTGATTTGGATTCCAGTGCTCAGGAAATTAGATTGTTTCAAAATCCATTTGACTCTAATGCTGCAGATGTCAAATTCAAATGGAAATTACTGAACTTCAGGAAAATTATCATATTAAAGACAAATACAAGGAAGGAAATTTGATCGAATTTTATAAATTTCTGAACTCTGAGCAACTTCCAAATTTAAAGAAATTTGCTTGTAAATTTGTCCCCATTTTTTGGGACAACGTATCTGTGTGAAAAAACTTTTTCCCAGATGAGTACATCAAGTCGAAATACAGGGCAAATTTATCCGATGAACATTTAAAGTCGCCGTTTGTGATTAGCTTTCAAAATTTGAACCTAAATTTAATCAGATTTTAAGAATGCAAAAAGAGTTCCATCATTCACATTAATTGTTTTAATATAATTTGTGATGAAAATATGAGCATTTCCTGCTACTGTCTGTTGTCATTAATATACGATAATTTATTCTCACGTACTTTGTATTTAGTTTATGAAATTCTGTGCTTTCAATAAAACTCATATACCTAGAGTTATTAATTTCTCATTTTATCTGGCCCGTTGAAAGTGCTGAATTACGTAATGTGACCCGCGGTTCGAAAAGTTTGGAGACCCCTGTACTAAGCGAATCCATCGGCCACTATCCTCCTGAAATGAAGTAGAGTACATAACCAGTTATTTTGCCACTGCCCTGAGCGAACCTGCCCTATACAAACTTCTAACATTCAGAGTACCAAATCTCATATCAATTTTCTTTGTCTTAGATTGTTCATCCAAAGAATTCATCCAGGTCCGAGGCGTTTTGTGATCTTTCGTAACAAGCATATTTTTTAAGGTTAGGAGTTATTAGCCCAACGTCCAACCCCCAAACTGGAAGGCCACCCCTTGTTGGCTTTCCGCGACTGCTCATTCGCAGCCACCCTCCTTAACTGGAGGCCGTCTCCTCCATCCACAACCTAAGGACGCGCCATGCCATGATGACAAGTACAATTAGAATGATCAATTCAAGGAGGATGAAATGGGTAAGGCATGTAGCACGAACGAAAAGAGAGACACAGTCCTGTCAATACCTGCTCACGCTGGCTCCTCGCTCGTGGATTTTCTTTTTTCTTCTACCCTGAAGATGAGGCCATACATTCCTCCAAAACGTCGGTTAACACAATATCTACACGACGCCACATCCCAGAAGACGTACATGGATTCAGCAACAGGCCAGCGTATAATGGTGCCACGTGTTTATGGCTGCGTGACTAATGATAACCGGTTCTGGATTGGATGATTGGATTTGACGCCATCTTTTAAATCTCTCTTAATCACAATGAATTGGAGCAGCTCACAATAAATGTCTCTCTCCATCTGGTTGGACTACAACTGTCTTCTCTTCTAGGCTTTCTCCTACTGTAACTGACTTTGTCAGGTGTACGAATGAATCGCCTCTTAACTCAACGGCCACTTATATAGTGTAGCGGCAACCCAGGAACAAGTTTGTTGCTTGCTCGTATCCATGGTTACGATCTGGTTTCATTTTCGTATCCATGGATATGTTTGTTTGTTTAACACCCAGCGATGATTTGTGTCAAGAATCGTATTTCCACGGAAACGTGTTTGCGAGAACGTTTCCTAGAAACGGCCTACATGTCACAATATTTCCGAAATACTTCCTCTGTAATAAAGGCAACGGGATTGTGTAAACAATGGGATAGTATCAACAATGCAATTTGTGTTAGGATACTTGCGAAAACCCAGTGTAGCTTCTGCTGTTAATAAGATATAATGGGAACTAACTCGTTATCTTCTGCTGTTGGGATGAAAGTACTGTTTTAAATTTAAGGAAAGGGATGAAAGGAAGGAAGGAAGGAGGAAGGGAATGATGATAAGACGAATAGATAGAAAGAAGCACCTGAGAAAGAAAGGAAATTATTATTCCCCGCTAGGTGTGATGCATAAGACGTACAGGGAGGATGTATAGATGCACTTTTTCTTGACCTCGATACTCGCTGGAGGTGAGTGGTCAGTTTCACGTCTCGGTCACTTTACCCCCAGAGAAAGGAACCCCGGTACCCATTGGGTGAATCCCAGAGCCGGTTTGGACAACATGGAGAAAATTCTTGACCCTACCTGTACTCGAACTCTGACCCCTCAGCCGTCTAGCCCGTAGCCAGTCGCTATACCGGCTCATAAGTAACTACCAAAAACCAACAAAAATTGATTCCTAAATTGCAGTGGGGAATTTTGTGTATAAGAACGTTACGCTGTATGTGGAAACCTGAAGGTTTACTTGGGATGACTAAGACGTAACTACGTATAAGCAAACTTGAAAGCCCTTCTCACTGCAGCACAGCAGTATGCTGTTGTGCTTATACAACATTTTAAAGCACTTCAAAACGCGTTCTTTCTGTACTGCTTTATTTCTACATGTAGCCATCAACTCATATTAATTTAACAAAATATTTTAATATTTTAAAACAGACTAGTCCTTTGATCATTTGTATAGTCAATGGGTATGTGACGTCATCGCTGTTTAATTATCTTTTGTGACACTTGCAATATCTACGTGACGCGGGTCTGGATACGTACGTATGTGCCATAAAAGACAAAATACACAGTTTTCCACTTTGTTGTATTTGACGTGTGCTGTTTGTTATTCTTTTATTCGTAATAGCAAACTTCTCTTTGTTATTTTTTCATGTACTTTGTTGTCTTTTGTATGGTTCTGAAAAAGTGGTTTGTTCATAATAAAACACACAAAAGTATAATTAGATCTGCAAGAGTTCGCTGCATGCAGAAGCTGAATACAGACTAGTCAAATATGGAGTTACATTTACAGCACAGAGGTAATGTGCCTGCCTTTACAAAGTCTCGTTTCGGCCATGGCGTTTACTGTCCTGAGACTTCCTAAGTCACCGTGAGCAAATGACGCTTCATTACCTCCAAACTGGTCACTTTCACTCCTACCCAATCATTATCCTTTCAGCCCATTATCACAACAGTTGACAAATAATTGTGAGGCTGATACAGCCGAGTCGGAAGTCGGAATAGCTCAGTCGGTATAGCTATGGGATACGGGTTGGATGGCTCCTGTTCGACTCCCGGCGGTGAAAGATTTTTCTCTCCTCTTTGCACAGCGTCCTGACTGGCTTTGGGCCCACCCCAATTCTTATATCCAATGGGCACTGGGGGCCTTTGTCCGGGAGTAAATCGGCAGGGGCGTGAAGCTGACCACTTGTATCCAAACAATAATTATGTCAAGACTATGTAGATATATGCATCCACTCCCAAACACTTCTTCATTAAGAAGTGCTTAATTTTTTAAGCACAATAACAACCTTACTTTACACTTTACTTTCAAATAAAATCGCAATAAATATTTGGTTTGAGGGGGGTGAATTTATACAAACCCCAATTTAAAATTATTACACTCCTGGAGCTGAGCCTTTCCTGAACAGCAACTCAAGAAATTCCCAGTATTTTCTGGAACCCGAAGGTTCATCACCATGTTCACAAGAGCCCTCCACAGGTCCCTATCCTGAGCCACATCAATCCAGTCCACACCATCCCATCCTATCTCTATAAGATTCATTTTAATACTGTTCTTTCTTTCATTTCGTGCATCCTGTTGTGTTATTATATAGACTTCCTTCATTAGAGTCCGTCACAACACAAGAATATAAAGGTAGAGGCTAAAATTAGCTTGGCTACATGTTTCTGCTATTAAAGCCATCGTCAGGCAAACACATGATTACCATATACACACACTACTGAACTGCAATTGCGATGGTGGAGCTGGATACTTGATAATTACTACATTATGAAATACAATGAACCATAAACTTATTAAAACGAAAGTTATTGAGTAAAATAATGTTAAAACTCTTATGTGATGTTCTATATCATCAAGTCAGTTGTTGCAATTTTGTTATATTCCCAAGGACATACAGCGGTATATTCAGACTTGTATATATGTAATAAACTGCTTGGAGGCCCGTGGTATAGATGTAGTATAGTTTGGTATTAACTGTCTGGCCTGTGCCTCATCTTACAGTATATTTGTCCGTTCTGTAGGGAATACACGAATATACACTGTATCTCCCAGGTTTTCCAACTAAATATATATATGAATTTCTCCTGTTTGCACCTGCGCGCTGTAACTGGAGGAAACCCCAGTTGACTGCTGGTACTTATATGAATAAGTATGCCTGTTGGACAGTACAAAGCAAATAGAGGCAGTACACATATTTCAAGACTTGAGTCCTTTATTTAAATAACTTAAGAAGTTTTGATTAAAAACAGAACATCCGTTGTAATCCGTACATTAGTACAAATTTTCTTGTATGAAGTATACATAATATTTACCGTTTAAGGCCGAATTTAGTTAAATACTTAAACAACCTAGAAAGCTCTAAACCCATAAAATAAATCGATATTGATATAAAGGTCTGGAGAGGAATTTCCATGTCCCTGAAATACGTGCATCCAGTGGCAAATGCTGATACAGCTATATCACCAATTTCCATGATTATTCGTTTAGATTTGAAACTACCTTCTGCGCAGTGAGGGTACTGTTCAAAGAGAAGTCGGCTTCATTCGTTCCGTCTCTGTTTCCGGAACGTCTTCTTTTGAAAGAAACAAACACTGTCCAACACGCAACAATAAGGAAACTGTGTTTTCTGCAGATCCGACCAAAGCGCCAATAGACTGGCTGAATAGCGATCACATGATATACGTAGGTAAGTAAAAAATTATCCGCACTCTTGTTTTTCCAGTCCATATATACAAAAGTAGGGGCTGAACAAGTACTTCATTTTTCTACATAGTCTCCTCCCTTTTCGATGCACTTGGTCCAGCGGTCCAAAAGCGTGCGTATTCCCTCCACGAAGAAGGGTTTCGGTTGGTCGCGCAACCATTTATGCACCGCTTCCCCCACTTCTTTGTCCGTAGAAAACCAAAAACCTCGTAAAACATCTTTGAGCGCTCCAAAGAGATGACAGTCGGAAAGGGCGAGATCTGGGCTGTAGGCAGGCTGTTCCAGCACCTCGAAACGGTCTGGCCGTCCTTGTGTGAGTGTTCATTGTCATGCAACAACAACACTTTCTTCGACAGCAGGCCTCGGCGTTTGGTGCGAATTGCTGGCTTCAGATTGTTGGCCAGCAAATCACTGTATCTTGCACTTTTGATTGTACACCATTTTTCCAGGTAGTCTTCCAGTATAGGCCTTTTTGAGTCCCAAGAAACGGTTAGCATCACCTTTCCCACGAAAGATTGAGTCTTGAATTTCATCTTCGTTTGCAGTCTCCGGTGTTTCCACGCCATACTCTGGCTTTTGGATTCTGGCTCATAGTGATGAACCCACATATGAATTTCAGCCCCTGACACACCTTCCAATCAGAGAAATCGGATCACTATACTTTGTTAATCATTGGTGCACACTGCTAGCAGAGCGGCCATGTTTACACTGTCACAGCATCAAGGAAAACGATGCGAACAAGGTAAAACTTCGATCACGTGAGCACAGTAGTACCAACTCTAACAATGCATGCGTAGGAGGCAGTGTGACAAGCCTAAAGATGTGTTCTGGAGAAAGTACGGATAATTTCTGACTTACCCTCGTATGTTTACTGTAGGTCCATGTCCGTTCTGCGGTTATATAAGTAGGTGACAGAACTCGTTCAGGGCAGTTACGGGCCAGCCGTAAACTGGAGGAGAGAGTCCAGAAGAAGTTTTAGTTCCGAGGTTCCAGAGTGATAGAAGACGAAATAGTAAGAAGACTTCATAAAGATTTGAAGTTTTAATTTCTGTGTTGAGATCCGTTGCTAGGCGACGACTAGAGGAAACTGAGAATCCTAGAGGGTGTTTAACGGTGGACGGGAAAATGTGTAAATCAGCGATAGCGCTGTTTTAATCGTAATTAAGAGAGACCGTGTAACCGACCTGTTAATAAATCCAAACATCCGAAATAGAAGCCGTTATTTTCTTCACGTGTACCACCCTACACATTACAATACATTCGTGAAAAAAAAACACGTGTTTATTAGGTGGAGTTTCTTCTGGAAATCCAGCAGCAAATATGACGTTCTTCCAGTGATTAGACGCATGCAGTTGTGCAACGGTTTGCTCTGATATTGTGCCCTCTGAAACCTCGGGCTGCATGTACATCAGAATACTCCTTCATTGGTCTAACAGCCATGTGGGTCTATAATTGTTAGCTGGCCGAATCAATAACATATGCAAATAGAGCTACAACTTCCGTGATATTGTATATGTGCCTCCCGGAAACAAAACGCCTACCCAAAGGTACTGAAGCTGTGTGTGCCATTTTACAGCCTCCCGTAAACATTTTGAGGAGTGTCCCTCCTTATGAGATTACATTGTATCTATGTGAAAATTTTCATGTCCCGAAATCATGAAAAGCGATGCATTAAGACGAGACCACATACTTTCTCTCTTAACACATGAGTTCTATCTTCCGTTTCATCTGTTTGATTTAATTTAAGCTCTTTATGGAAAATATTTCTACACTAAATTTGTAAACTACTTTTAATCTTAATTGCATTTGCCAGTGACGGCGACCTGACGCCGCGCTTGTCGAGCGATCTGTCCATTTCTCCCGCTAAGCATTAAATGGAAAACCAGATAGTCCAAATTTCTCCAACAGTGACAATTTGTTTAAAAGTCACATAGCAATGTTACCTTACAGAGGCATTTCTTAAGAGGTATTCGGGTGAGAGTCACGTGCTGATGGTTCGCATGCGCAGTACACTACAGCGCAGTGACACGCAGTCAAACATTTAGAATTTCCGGTTTGTTTTCAATGATCCAGTTTATGTTGTTTAGTTTTATTTCTTAGAGAATTAACTGAACAATTGTTACAAAAGTAAAAAAAAATAATAGTGGCTAATTTGGAATTTTTGTAAACTGAATAAAAAGCTAGAGATATGAACATTTTCACATATGAGACTCTGAAGAGTATTACAGTAATGAGCAATACATATACTGAAGTAGCTAATCCCTTCTGTAACACATCTCTCTTGTACGGTATTTATAAAATGAAGTAACAACCACAAATTTTGACCCAGAAACACACAAAATCTGCCCAAGAGATCGAAGCAAATTCTTCAAAATCGGCTGGAAGCGTGCGGCCACAAAGGTCATATGTAAAAACGCATAAGAACAGGAGTCGGTTTTAATTTCAGTATCTGGTCACATGATTTAATATCGTTCTGCTTCATATGACAGCCTGTCACATGTATCCTTGTCGCACAAAACAGTGTCCACATCAGAATACGCCGCAATTAAGATGAACATAATCCAGCAGTTTCCTAACTTAACATAGGCTTGCTGGATGTTTCGAAAGCATGTTTTACTCCCGTCTTCAGGCGACTGAGTGTCACTATAATCAACTGACTTAATTTATTTATTGTTTTCGCTTATAATATCAGTGGCAGGATCGGTATTAGGGTCCACACGTGAAAGTTCATAATTAAAAAGATTCTGGGAACCTCCCATTCACGAACATCGGAATTCCTGTACCTGCCGATCTTCCTCTGTTGCGGTTAAATCATCTGAGGATAGTCCCATACGTCGTTACGTCATCATTACAAACAGAAGGTAGAACCAGAAGTGCCGTACCAGGAATCTCATTGAATGCATACCGCGTTTCTTCCGTAAGGTTGCCTACTCAAGGTATGACGCATCCTGAAAGATATTTCAGGCACCTACTGATCTCTATCTATCTATCTATCTATCTATCTACCTATCTATTTATCTACCTATCTATCTATCTATCTATCTACCTACATACCTACTTGGTAGGAACTTTCCTACATATTTACTTACTATCCCAAATACACACTTGCATGCCTCATATCCACTTCCCCCTCTCTCTCTCTCTGCAGGCCATGGGACATATGGGATACAATGTACATATACGAGTACATACAATAGAATGGGATTATAATAATGCACTCACTTCTGCTGCAACCGCTGCGTTCAGTGTTATGTAATTCTGGTGTGCCTGTACCTCGAGTTAAAATTGGAAGGCTGAACGCAAGTCCATTTGTTAGCATCTGTTAGAAGCTGAAACAAAAAGCTGTGGCTTCTATTACGTTACGCCGAAGTGCTTACCTTCTCCGAGAAAAGAAATATTTTAACGCAACAAATTTGGACAGTTTTATTCACGTCATATTCTTTGCGAATGCTTCTGTCTTTCTCTTATAGCAGTCTGTACATTGCAACAGATTCAAAATGAGTTATGCTTCAGGAGTGCACACACTTATGCCTCTAACCATTCAACCCCATATCTAATCGACTGTCAAAAATGGATTTAGTAATTTTAACTCATACCAATACTCCATTGCCTAAAGCATGTGACCCGAGCTCATAGTTCAGGCTGTGACGAAACTAGGCCGAGAAAGGTGTAATTCGTTTCGTAGTACGAACACGACAGCTGCCATGGTTTAGATCTATTTTTATCCCTCTTTTATGGGGTGAGACTGAGTCCACTTGGTACGTCGGCCACTGTTTGACCTACTGAACCAGCCCCGGATGATAAATGACGACTGTAGACCAATAGGCGGAAAGTGAATTGAGAGAGGAAACCGAAGTACTCAAAGAGAACCTGAACCACTGGCACTTCGTCCACCACAAATCCCACATGACCTGACCCGTGCTCGAACCCGGGCCGCCGCCTGAGCTATGGAACAGCCCTGGAGTAGATCTAAGTGAGAGAGAGTGCGGGCCGCAGACGGGGTCCGGTCGAATCCAGTCCCCTCCTTAAATTCCTAGCGCTTGGTAAGGACTTAATTTGAGTTTTGTTGGTTTTGTCTTAAGTATGAAGGCTTCTTATGTTGTTTGTTTCTAAATGTTGTAAAGGCTTGCACTGAGTTGTTACAGAATTGAAGTTACAACCACCACATTTGGGCCTTGAGTAGTGAATAGTGACATCTTTGTACACGGGTTTCATTATATGACGCCCCTGTGCCTCCGTAAGCCGGTGAGAAGCTTTGTCGAACTAGTCTTGGCTATCTCACTTTCTGAACACGTTCGCGGCGTCATAAATTGAAGACCTTCTATAAAGGCCTTTGTTTAACTCTGGGCTTCGCAATGGTTTGTTTCCGTTCATACGGAGCGTCGATATCTGTCCGGAACAAAATTATATAACAGAGGATTAATAAGGTAAAGTTGTCCCTGTGTTTAACTAATTAAGCACTAAGACATGAAAGCGTATGGGGGAGTGGATATATAGATCCACAGTTTCTTGGCCTCGGCACTAGCTGTAGGTGAATGGTCAGCTTCACGCCCTTACCGCTTTACTCCAGTGGAAAGAGCCCCCAGCACACATTAGATAGAACGCTGGGTGGGCCCCAAAGCGTATCTGGACGACGTGGAGAAGAGAAAATTTTGACCCTATTGGGGCTCCAACTCCGGCCTCTCGGTCACTAGCCCATAGCCAGTTGTTATACTGACTGCGCTGTTCCGGTTCATACAAAGGAGGACTATATTACAGAATTAGGGAGGAAAGAAAGAACTCTCAATGGAGTGGCCAGTATTTTACAAGAGAGCGATTAATTTCTTCAGTCAAATTAAGTAATATACACATTTTCAATGGAAGTTAAGTACAAGCTTTCAGCCCCCCCCCCATTAAATTCTAGATACGTTGTGTGTTACATAAATACAAACTGTGTCATACTCGAATGTGAAGGAAATGAAGAAGGAACATGCCAATCCTCCAAATGGTGAAGATTTTCTTGGCACACAATTTTTTATAAAAATCCTTTCAGGTTGCTCGAACTCAGTGTAGGCTCTAAGAAAATTTCTTAATTGTTTTACTTAGAATATAGCAGCAAATAGCGTTCTGCTAAATTACATTCATTCGCCATTTATCTTACAGAAGTTAACGTAAATTAGGGGCACGGATATTGAAGAGCAGACCTCACCTCCTTCTGAGTACATACTGCGTGTCACTTTATGTGCGCATTTGGCCACAGCGGAACTGACCCTTACGACAAATACACAAGATCTGGCATTAAGTTCACAGGACTGGTGTAGGGGGAAAATAAATAAATAAATAAAAACTCGTTTTTATCTTTATTCAAAGTGATCTCTGCCTATTTTAATACATTTGTTGAACCGTTTAAATAGTTTCTTAAAACAGCCGGCAGAGGCCTCCGGAAAAGCAGCGTTCAGTTTGGCCGTCACGTTTTCCTTAATGCCTTCAGCATCCTGAAACTTCTTTCCTTTAAGGGCAGAAATGCAGACACACTCGCAACTATCCCTGAAATGATGACATGAGATCGGCATGGGCTCTCGGAATGCTGGAAGATGAACTGAACACCAACAAAGAGGTGATTCGTCAAATTCTCCATGAAGATTTGCAGAAGAGGAACATCTGTGCAAAGTTCATCCCACACAGGCTCACGACGAGCAAAAGTAACGGAGACTCACATCATGCCAAGACTTCATCCAGACTTGTCAAGAGAATACCAGTTTTCTTGATTCCGTTTTCTATTTCCTAAAGTGAAAATTTCCCTCAAAGGAAAGAGGTTTCAGGATGCTGAAGACATTGAAATAAACGTAACGGCCGAACTAAACGCTGTTCCTTTGGAGACCTTTCCTGACTGTTTTCAAATCTTCTTCTTGCTTATTGTCAGTGGAAATATGATTCCTAATTTCATTGTAAGTTGCGGTAGATTAAAACGATAAGTAATTCCTCCTAACAGCCATTTTATTCCTCAACAAAGACAGCTCTCGAAGACGGGTAGCTACGGAAGGTATGCTGAAAATGTGTAGATAAGTATATTTTCAAGATGCCTTTGGTGGGTCTGATGGAGGTGGGATCATATGGTGCGGTACGTACTTTGCGAGTTGTGTTATATTTTAGCCCAGCCCAAACAGCGGGGGCTAGAATTGGTGGCGGGACTAACACAAGTGCGCTTCGCCGCGGGCTCACCAGATGGCGTTGACATGCAATCAACCGACATAGCAATCTCTCTCTCTTTCAGTCTCTCTCTCTCGCTCTTTTTTGGAGTCAATATAAAGAGAGGCATGGAGGTGGTATACGAGAAGAGAGAGAGACGGGTGGGGGAGAGAGAGGATATGGCAGTTGGATGTGACAGGACTTGTCGAGCACCTCCCCATTTTGGGGGTGGGGGGAATGAGAGAACACCCCCCAGCCCACACGCCCTTCAACCCCCTAACTAAACTAAAAGCAGCAAAAACATGCAGAGGACTGACTGCTTTTACTTTGTACGTACCACGAAAAGTTTATAATGCCGACGAGCGCCAGTATACACCGGGGCAGTTCAAAACTGACACACACCTCACGAAACTGAGCTAAACATTGGCAAGAAAACAGAAGTAAACACATATGTGGCCAGGACTTCTGGCCTCTTGGTCAGAGGGAGCACGGAACACTTACGCATCCCGCCTGCGTGACTAATATTGCAACACCACTACCCGCATCTGCACTGGAAGCTTCTGGTAGACGGGGGAGGGGGGCATTCCGTGTCCAGTATCCTCGGATTTCCTCACTCGCTTGTGGCAACTCTCGCTCTGCCTCAAAGATGATGTTTTGCTCTTTGGCTCGCAGCTTGGTCAGGTAGTAGTTACGCGTCTGAACAAGTGCGCCTTGTGTTATGGCAGCCAGCACTGCAGAACGCTCCTCTACTCAACCTAACGTTATAAGATCCGTTTCAATTTGATACTATAACTAAGGCATAACTAACTCCATGGAGCTCAGTTCTTCTTGAGAAGCCACCAGTCGCTCAGCTACTCAAGAATTCGACCAACACTTTACGGAACCCCAAAGTTCTTTAAGGTTTATAAGAGCCCTCCACTGGTCCCTGTCCTAAACCAGACGACTCCAGTCCATACTACCCGGTCCATTTTCTATAAGACACGTGTCAATATCATCCTCCCCCCTATATCTATACCGTCCTATTCATTTCTTCCCTTCTGGCTTTCCCACCAAAACCCTATATGCATTCCTCTTTTTCCCATGCGTGCTACATTTCCTGCTAACCTCTTCCTCCTTGACTTGATTATTCTAATTATTTTTGGTGATAAGTACAAGATTTGAAGCTCCGAATTATGTAATTTTCTCCAATCTGCTACTATTTCATCTTAATTAATATACAAGACTCCATACTTACAACTTCCCACGAATCGTGCGAAATAAAAGTTACAGCTATATCTAATTTCCACCACATAAGCCACTTGTCACGCCCTCCACGACATTCTCCAACGAGTCACCACAGCAATTGCAGCTGAAGAGTACAATGCTATATACAGGGCGCACGTTAACGAAAAAACAAAACGAAAACCTTGACAAGTTCTGACTGGTAAAAGTTAGAAATCCCTAAGTAGAATAGACAAAACATGTGTTTCCAAGCAACTACTATTGCTACTATTGCTGTTAGTGAAAACCCGAATCAACGTTTCAAGAGCTATTATTACTGTATTTTCACTGACAATTAATTCTTACCATGGCTCTGTCAGTCAGAAGAAAGTTCTCGCTGGATTTCCTCTTTACTGAGAATCGTTCCATATTTATTACACACGTTAAATGCCCCCTTAAAAGTAAAAAACCGGAAGAGCGCCATACGTGGAGGTCATATCTCTTCGTTAGTATGTGACACACACGTAGTATCAGACGAGAAAACCTTTCGTTTTTAACTTGACATTGGAGGCTTCGGCTAAAAGCAGTCAGGTAATTCTCACTTTCATCCACTTGCATTTAAAAAAAAACTACTTCGCTTGGGGTCATAAATGACCAGTTCATTGTAACCACAAAACTCTTAAGCAAATCCGGTGAATTCGACACGAGGCATCAATGCGTACACTAAGTTGGCCGTTTTGGTTTTAGCCAGCTTGAGTCTACTCTATAAAGCCATAAGTGAACAGTTTCATTCATAATAAAAACCTTTATTCAGATTCTGACTAAATTCCTCTTGAGGGATATGTACGTAAGAAGAGTTGGCAGGTCTGACTTTTAACCACACTGACTTATTCTTCATAGGGCCATAAGCTGACTTTTTGTACTTATCCCATAAACGGTTTCACAAAATATTCTATGATAATGTGCATTATTATACTGCTTAAATATGAATTTATCTGCTACCTTTTGTGTTTTCCTGAAACGTCTTTTACAAACGGGAGCAAGTAGCCATAAAAAACCGAAAAAAAAATCGGGAAATTTCATGCACTTTTTGGAGAATTTTTGCAATTTGCCCATCATGTCTTATTAAATCAATTGGTTTGGGCATAGATAACTAAGTCAGAGATGAATGGACTGACGACTAAGCATCATCTCCACAGAAGACGTCCCTGTTACGATTTTATGAAAAATGCCTTATACGTGTATGTACAACAAATGCAGGATTTCCTAAATTAGCGCTCATTCTTCTCACCGTCCCTGTGCAACTTCGTCGTTGTTCTAAATTTACACTTCAGAATCATTCGTCCCTTCCTATAATTCGAAAACTACATGTTTCGGCCCAACTGGCTGCCATAATCAGGGTTACAAGTTGTACAGGAAACTGCTGCCCCGTTGTCACGCTGCAACGCTTTATAATTTAAATGCGTAAAACACTTTGAATTATTTTCAGATTATTTTAAAATATCATGCCGTGATTATTTTGTTGTATGTACGTGTTGTTGATGTGTTGTGTATAGCTGCTGAATACACGTCAGCTGCATAATTCTCGTACATCGACGAAGGTGTACAAGGACGGTGAGAAGGGCGAATGTTAATTTAGAATACCCAGTGCAGCAAACTGCTGCAGTATAAAAACCAGTGACTGCTACTTCTGACTAGCCGGTATGTCGTGAGAACCAATATGTGTTATAAAGAGCTGAAAACTTTGCATATGAACACTTCGATTCGTGCTTTTACTAAGAGCAGCAGTAACTTACAGCTCTTATTATAAATACCAATTTCATTTACTGGGTTTAAGTACTTCTAGTTCTCATTAGCCAGGACTGGTAGCAATGGATTTCGGGATTTTGCTGTAACACGTTTACGCCTCTCTCTTCAGCTCCCTCACGACTTGGTCTCAGACACGCTTCACGTCACTTCCTTCCTCACAGAGACCATCCACGTGTCGTGCGGGTGCAAAGCAACAGGTAACATTGCAACCTATAATTATGGTAATTTCTAAGTTGACATTTTCGTGGTGGGGTTAGTACTGTACTACATCGCATTTCTTGCTAAGAATTCTACTTTTTATTATACCTGTTTACTGTATTAACTAACTCCATGGAGCTGAGCCCCACCTTGAGAAGTGGCCAGTTGCGCAGCTATTCAGTAATTTCCGAACACCTTATTGAAGCTAAAGTTTAATTACCGTACTCACAAGAGCCTCCACTGATCCCCACCCTGAACCAGATTGATCCAATCCATACCACTCCATTCTATCCCTCTAAGATCCATCTTAATATTATCCTCCTATGACTAGGTCTTTCTAGTCGTCTCTTTCCTTCTGGCTTTCCCACAAAATCCTATATGCATTCCTTGTTGCCATCACGCGTACTACATGCCCTGCCCGTCTCACATTATGTTTGGCGAGGAGTACAAGTTGTGAACCTCCTCATTATGAAGTTTTCTCCACTCTCCTGCCACTTCATCGCTCTTAGATACCAATATTCTCCTCAGAACGCTCTTCTCAAACACCCTCAGTCTGTGTTCCTCCCTGAATATCGGAGACCAGGTTTCATACCCATACAGACCCACAGGCAAAATTATAGTTACGTATATTTTAATCTTTACGATTTTAGACAACAGACGAGAAAACAAAATGTTCTGGACTGAATGGTTGCAAGCATTGCCCGAATTCAATCTCCTCTTGATAGTCGCTGACAACCGACAAGGGGTGGTCCTCCAGCTTGGGTGTTGTGCGTGGGGCTAAGAAATCCTCGCCGTAAAAAAATAAAACTCGTTACGAAAATGCACACAGAGCCTCGGACCTGGACGGATCCTCTGGATAAAAGCCCTAAGCAAAAGAAAATGGAGATGAGATTCGGTATACGGAACGTCAGAAGTATGTATAGGGCAGGTTCGCTCAGGGCAGTGGCGGAGGAAATCTTAAAATATAAGTTAGATTTAGCGGGGAGACAGGAGCTCAGATGGGATGGAGGTGGCATCGCACCGACAGAAGAATATGCATTTTTCTGTGGAAAGGTGACTGAAAATCATGAATTAGGTACAGGTTTTTTCGTACATAAGAGAATCGTATCAGCAGTTAAGAGGGTAGAATTCGTTAGTGATAGGATATCATATATAATACTGAAAGGTCGCTGGTGTGATAGCATTGTTATGAATATTCACGCCCCAACAGAAGACAAACTTGATGACATAAATGACAGATTCTATGAAGAACTAGAACAAGCATATGATAAGTTCCTGAAGTACTCAATGAAAATTTTGTTAGGAGATCTCAATGCCAAAGTAGGGAGGAAAGACATTTTCAAACCAACCAATGAGCGTTTGCATGAAATTAGTAATGATAATGGAGTTAGAGTAGTAAACTTTGCCACATCAAAAAATCTTACTGTCAAAAGTACAATGTTCCCGCATCGTAACATCCATAAATTTACTTGGACATCTCATGGGAAGATACACAATCAAATAGACCATATTTTG
Source organism: Cryptotermes secundus (assembly GCF_002891405.2). NCBI lineage: Eukaryota > Metazoa > Arthropoda > Insecta > Blattodea > Kalotermitidae > Cryptotermes > Cryptotermes secundus. Next base: position 373,112 of record NW_019737992.1, read on the forward strand.
ATAGATAGGAGACGGCACTCAAGTATACTTGATATTCGATCATTCAGTGCAGCAGATTGTGATACTGACCACTACCTGGTGGTGGCAAAGATTAGGGAAAGACTGGCAGTGAGCAAACAAACACACAGCGTTCATACGGAGAGGTTCAATCTCAAGAAATTAAGTGAGGTAGAGGGTAAAGAGCAGTATCGTGTTGATATCTCAAAGAGGTTTGCGGTTTTGGAAAACTTGGAGACTGTGGTGCATGTTAATAAAGCTTGTATTAGAGAGAATATAAAAATGTCTGCCAAAGAGAGTCTAGGTTATTATGAACCGAAGAAGCATAAGCCATGTTTCGATGAAGGATGCTCAGAATTACTAGACCACAGAAAACAAGCCAAATTGTAATGGTTACACGATCCAAGCGAAGTAAATAGGGATAATCTGAACAATATAAGACGTGAAACCAGCAGGGATTTCGGGAGCAAAAAGAATATCTGAAAGACAAAATTGATGAGCTCGCAATAAACAGTAAGAACTAGAACATTAAAGACATGTACACAGGAAATGACTTTATGAAGGGTTACTAACCCAGAAGTAACTTAGTGAAGGGTGAGAATGGTGATCTGCTTGCAGATTCCTACAACATTTTGAATAGGTGGAGGAACTACTTCTCTCGGTTACTGAATGTACATAGGGTTAGTGAAGTTAGGCAGATACAAATGCACACAGCTGAGCCGTTAATACGTGATCCTAGCCCTTTCGAGGTTGACATTTCCATTGCAAAACTGGAAAGGTAGAAATCGCCAGGTAGTAATCAAAATCCGGCAAAACTTATTCAAGTAGGAGGCGAAATATTACGTTCTAAAATCCATAAGCTAATTACTTCTATTTGGCATGATGAAAAACTGCCTGTCAGTGGAAGGAATGTATTATTGTACCAGTTCACAAGAAGAGTGATAAAATGGACTGTAGTAATTATGGGGGGATATCACTACTATCAACTTAATACAAAATTGTATCCAATATTCTTCTCTCAAGGTTAAGTCCTTCATAGATGAAATTATTGGGATCATCAGTGTGTGTATCAGCGTAACAGATCAACTACAGATCAGATCTTTTGCATTCGTCAGATATTGGAGAAAAAATGGGAGTACAATGAGACAGTATTCATAGACTTCAAGAAAGCCTGCGATTCAGTTAGGAGGGAAGTATTGTACAATATTCTGATAGCGTTTGGGGTACTCTTGAAACTAGTTAAGCTGATTAAAATGTGTTTAAACGAAACTTATGGTAAAGTCCGAATAAGAAAACATTTGAAGAAAGTCGTCTTCTGGGTTTAGGCGCCGTGTATTCTTCGTTTTGGCCGACGTTCCTCCGAAACGTCGGCCAAAACGAAGAATACACGGCACCTAAACCCAGAAGACGACTTTCTCCATAGTCATCGCCATGAAAACCTCAAAACTTACAAAGAAAACATTTGTCTGATAAATTTTCTATCCAGAATGGTCCAAAACAAGGAGATGCTTTATCGCCACTCCTTTTCAACTTTGCTTTAGACTATGCAATTATTAAGGTCCAGGAAAACCAGGTGGGACTGAAATTAAACGGGACACATCAGCTGTTGGTCTATGCCGATGATGTGAATCTACTGGGTGATAATGTAGATACCATAAAGAGAAACACACAAACTTTAATTGACGCAAGTAAAGAGGTTGGTTTAGAAGTAAACAGAGAAAAAACTAATTGTATGTTGCTGTCTCATAACCAAAATGCAGGGCAAAATCATGTCATAACACTAGAAAACAGATGTTTTGAAAATGTGGCACAGTTCAGATATTTGGGAACAACGATAACAAATCAAAACCTGATTGAGGATGAAATTAAGAGGAGACTGAACTCGGGTAATGCTTGTTACCATTCGGTACAGAATGATCAGTCTTCTCGTCTTCTGTCCAAAAACACAAATATTATAATCTACAAAACTTTGATTTTGCCTGAGGTTCTGTATGGGTGTGAAACTTGGTCTCTAACATTAAGGGGGGAACAAAGACTGAGGGTGTTTGAGAACATGGTGTTGAGGAGAATATTTGGACCGAAGAGTGGTGAAGTGTTCGGAGAAAACTGCATAATGAGGAGCTTCATAACTTGTACTCTTCTCTAAATATAATTAGAATGATTAAGTCGAGGAGGATGAGGTGGGCAGGGCATGTAGCACGAGTGAGGGAGAAAATGAATGCATATAGGTTATTGGTGAGAAAGCCAGAAGAAAAGAGACCACTGGGAAAACCAAGACGTAGGTGGGTGCACTATATTAAAGTGGATCTTAGAGAGACAGAATGGGATGTTTTGGTATGGATGGGATTGTTTTGTTTCAGATAGGTACCTGTGGATGGCTCTTGTGAACACGGTGATGAACCTTTGGGTTCCATAAATAATGGGAAATTCTTGAGCAACTGAAGATTTGGCTTCTCCTCAAGATGGGCTCAGCTCCATAAGTAAGTAAGTAGGTAACTGTCATTCCCAAGTATCTAAACTGCGCCAAATTTCAAAGGATCTTTTAGCTGTCTTCATATATGACCTTGCCCTGGATTCTGGTGACGCGACGACAACATATACTTAGCTTTCTCTGCGTTTACTTCCAGACCAACCTCCTCATTAGCATCAATTACAGTCTCTGTGTTTTTGTTTATGGTACCTACGTTATCTCCCAGTAGATTTACATTGCCAACATAATCCAGCAGCTGATGTTCCCATTTAACTTCAGTTCCACCGGGTTTTCCTGGCTCTCCTATTGGCATATTACTATAAAGCAGTGGCGATATAGCATCTCCTTCTTTTAGACCATTTTGAGTAGGAAATGTATCAGACAAATGTTTATCTATATACACTTTACAAATGGAAATAATTTAATCACATTTTAATCAGCATAATTAGATTCATGTGTGCCCCAAATATTTTACCGTAATTCCATTTTATAATCCTGCCTAGAACTATGACCAACTAGGTTTCTTCGGAAGACGACAAGATTGAAAAGCTGTTATCCTCTCTCTCCTTATGAATGAGGGCAGTGACGTTACGATACAGTATGCCGACCACACCTCAGAGTCTAACTGTTAAAAAAGAGAAGAATTTCCCTGAAACTTAGTATAAATATTATGACACAAGAGGCACATCGGTATGAGTTCGCTACTATAATGGCGTCCGTGAGAACTACTGAAACCAAAAGTCACTCAATGCAGGATTAAGTAGAATGATATTTCAGGCTGCTAGTCGCCAATTTCTGACAGCAGATGCCAGGGTTCAATCACGGGAAATCCCATGTTGGATTGTGGTGGAGAATGTGGCACTGGGGATTCTTTTTCGAGTACTTTGGTTTTCCGCTGTCAATCATCATTTGTGAGTGATCAATACTCGTGGATCACCATGCCCATCATCAGGGGCTGGAACAACAGGCCCATCTCAGGGTGGTTCCTCGCAGTACTATCAATATTATCATTATAATCTGATGTCCTTAAATTCTGTGTGAAACAGTCAGGTTACATTTGCAAATTTTTAATATCTCCGAATATGCATGGAAATGGATAAGTCTGTAAATCGCAGATGTTAGACTGGCTACAATCACAATAATATTCAAGAATTTGAAGGAAAAGTTCTTCTCAGAATTTACCGGCAGGAAGTCTACGTGTGTCGTTGCATGGCACATGTCACTGACGTCAACTCTGGTGGATTAATAATATTGTTACGATATTTATATTCCATTAAAACATCTACAAACCGTGGCATGTAGTCCGCAAGCGAACTATACCGACCGAGCGACCGTCGCTTGTCGGCGAAGCTAGTGAAAAATTTAGTGGCTAGAGGGTGTTGAGTGGTTAGCGCAAGGAATTCCCACGGCCGTTAATCTCGGTTTTCTAGACCGGAGCCGTTGTTTGCTTGAAGTAGCTCCTCAGTTATCCTACAGAAGAAAGCACCCGCCAAATACTTGCGTTTACAGGGACAACTTTTTTTTACCTCAAGTCCACATCCTTAGACAGGCAACAGGAAGACTAAGGGTTTCAAACTCAAAGGTAACAAATATTATTCGAATTTAGCCTGCCCTTAATCTCTCTGCAGACATATGTTTGGTCTCTTACTATAGCCCCAAATATTTTATTTTCGCCACAGTTTCGAAGGATTTATATATAGCACACACTTCTCCTGCATTCTGCATTCAAGAGAAACACCTTCATCATGCATTATTTCTAAAACTCCCTGCGATAAGTACGGTAATGGATGAGCAGACAGAAATGTGTCAAGTGTTGAAATTTTACACTGATCTATTTATAGGTAACAAAATTTAATCGGCAAATAAAATAGCACAATATAAATAATATGTATAGGAAGAAGTGAATATGTCACATTCATGCCAGACACACAAGAGCCGCGACACCTACAAGACTACACGGGAATTCTCCATGTACCGCGTGATAACATCGCCCCGACGAGAGTCCCACTGCACCCAACTTGCAGCCCAACTCAATGGGAGGTAACGCATCTGAACATACGTCATACCCACCTAGGAAGGAACCAGACCACAGCTACCAGTAAACCAGCGAAATAACTAACAGGTATATAATATTCATTTCGGCCTTAATTTAACCTTCAAATAGATATACATTAATTTTACTAATTATATCTAATTCCAACGTAATTGTACTAAAAAATAGATAACACCAAGAGTTTTGTTATAAAGCATATTATTACATGTTACACAGTCATATTCAAAATATTGGTCCATATCAAAAAACACAAATTCAGTATCTAAGCACAAACATTACACCTGATGATGACCCAATAAGGGCCGAAACATGTCGTGTTATAGGGTTTTTAAGCTTTTAATGTAAATAATCTCTATTTGTATATTTTTAAAACAATTCGTTATGCCGACGGATGTAAAAATACTCAATTCGTACGTAAAGCTACATTACAGAAGGTCTTATGCAAATGCAGATACGAGCTCGAGCAACAGAATTAGGTTAGGCATTCACATGCAGCGAGTGCTTCCTTGGGTCCAGGGTCATGACTATGGCCGCATTTCATTATAATCCAGACTGCTTTGCAAATAAACTTTTCTGCCTCTTTAAACTTCATTCAGGACCGCGCCATAGCTCAAGCGGTTAGTCGCTGGCTTTCCACCGCGGCGGCTCGGGTTCGATCCCGGGTCTGGTCAAGTGGGATTTATGGTGGACAAAGTGGCCCTGGGACGGGTTTTCTCTGAGTACTTCGGTTTCCCCTGCCAATCTTCATTTCACCAAATTCTCCATCATCATAATCACCCTGGGTAGGCCACAATAGGCCAATCAGTGGCCGCCGTGCCGAGTGAACCCAGTTTGACCCCACCCCCAGTATAAAAAACTTCATTCACATTTTGCTGCCACAAAGCATGATAAACATAAAGCCCGAATTACGCTGTCTATTATGCAGTGCCAATCCTCAAATCACTCTTATCCCTTTGCAGTTTTTCTGCTGCTAATCGATTACGGTAGCGTAGTTGGTTGAGGCACTTCGTTGCAAGCCGGAAGTTCGCGGGTTCGATTCCCGATGAGGTGATTGGATATTTTAATTGTGCTAATCCTTCCAGCCGCACTATTCCCCTGAGGTCGACTCAGTCTCTAACAGAAATGAATACCAGGAATCTTCCTAGAGGGGTAAATGGTGGCCGGCACGTAAGGCTGACAACCTTACCGTCATCTGTGAGCCCATTGTTTAGAAAATGTGGGAGCCTCGACGTCTTACAAAATTATGGTCTTTTACGACCTTTTACAGGGATAGCTTTACCCTTTTTTAATAGATTATTGTAATTTTCTGAAGTAAATTACCAAAAATAAATGGATTGTTTTCTGCCTATTTCTCTGTTCGGTGTACGTCGTATTGTACAGACACGGAGAAAAGCGTGCAAGCAAATGGGTGATCCGATGTTGGATCTATTGCCATTTTTCCCAGAATTTCTTATTCTTTTAGCAGGTTACTAACTCGTGACAATTTGTATAGGAATTCCATTTCAAAACTTAATTTCTTATGAAAATATATTAAACAGGCAAAACAGACGGAACTTGTGGATTTATATTCTATATATAGACTAAGATGGTGTGAACTGCTAACTATATCTTGATGCAGACATAACAGTTTCGGAACGCACAAACAGCCACTATAGACTGTGAAATGTGGCAACTCGGCTTAAAATAGAAACAAATTGCAATTATTTGTGTAAAGTCCTGGTTCTTTTATATTTGTATTAAACAGCATTACAGGCTTTGCTTGGCACCTTAAGTCCATGATTTTCGTTTTATTACTCCCAATTGAAACTGCCCTTGTTTCTGGAACCATGGCTATTAATTAAAGCTAAAATCAAGTTAGCTTGGTTTCAGTTCCACATCAGCAAGATCCTAGGGCACGTAAACTCTGAAATCGCGAGTTTGAACACTGTTCGTGTCGTGACTCATCGCCATACTCTGTTGTCCAGTGTAGACAAAGGTATTATATAACATTGCCTTACCTCAAATACAAGCATCCCTACCACCCAACTGAGTGGGATCAACAAGTTAGGAAATGAACGCATAGGTGTGAAACATATTTCAGAGTCGTGCTGTAGTATCTGGGTCACAGGATGTCCATGTTGCACCGCCGCCACATCATTGTATACAGGTGTAACTGGAAGGTGCAGACAAATTTGGGCTCCAGTTCCATTTACGGAAACAAGATAAATTCCCATAGCAACCATATCAACATTTGTATGGAAACATTTAATTTCTTGGTTACAGCTGAAGGAATACTGTACAGGCACCAGCAGCAGTTCATCATTGCTAGGTGGACAGGGACTATTGGTGACTGTTCGGTAGGCCCGCATGTTTTGCCACATCGACTTACAGGCAGCCCCTACCGGGATTTCCTCTTACACGATCTGCCAGAACCACTGGAAGGTGTACCTCTGGCAGTCAGAGCACGAATGTGGTGCATGCAGATGGTGCTCTGGTACATTTTAGGGCGAGATGTTCTCAGTACCACCCATCGTGACAGATAGACAGGTAGAGGAGGACTCTCTTCATGGCCTCCACGCTCGCCAGATTTCAATCCTCTGGACTTTTACCTGTGGGGACTCCTAAAGCCCTTGTGTATGCAGCTCCTCTTGGCAACTGAGTGACACTTCACCATCGCTCTGTGCATGTCTGTCAGACTATCCGCAACTGCCCCGGCTTCCCTGAACGGAAGCGGCGGTCCAAATGAGATGCGTTCAGTCGTGCATTGGATCTCATGCAGGAGAATCTCACGACTTATTATAAATGCACTCTTTCAGCTATAACTCACAAATTAAATGTTTCTTTACACATGTAGATATGGACATTTTTTCTTATTTTGTTATGTGGAACTCGTGCCCAGAATTTGTCCGTACCTTTCAGTTGCACTGTGGATACACTTCCTTTACGCAATATACAATGCGTGTCTTTGATACAATAAAAAGAACACAGGGGACTGACGATGACCGAACATGCAGCCAATGAATGAGCCATACTATATATAGCTTCAATAATGTACACGTAGAAAGTTGACCGTTGCGTGGCAACAGTACACTATATAGAACACAGCGTAACAGCTCTAATGCGCTCAGCGGTGGCGAATTTAACGTTCACGGGGCCTACGAAGAAAGACATTTTGGGACATGTGGTTGAAATAATTTGTACAATTGCGAAAATATTTGTTCAAACCTTTACTGAAACCTATAGTAATACATTTATAGCCAAATAAGAAAATATGAAAAGGCAGCCCTCGCTCAAATGGAATATTAATAGATAAATTAATACAGAAAATCTGTTGTTTTGAGTGAGTCATATTGAATCGGTTACATTTTCACCCCACTCTTTCAACACAAATTTTGTTAAATATATAAGAATAAACAAGATATTTTAGCACTTATTTGAAGAGTTGGGTCGCGCCATAGCTCAAGCGGTTAGTCGCTGGATTCCCACCACGCAGGCCCGGGTTCGATCCCGGGTCTGGTCAAGTGAAATTTGTGGTGGACAAAGTGGCGCTGGGGCAGGTTTTCTCCGAGTACTTCTGTTTCCCCTGCCAATCTTCAATCCAGCAATTGTTCCACAACCACCCTCACCTATCGTCTGGAGCCGGTACAATAAGCCAGAAGTGGCCGTAGTACAAGGGACTTAGTCTCACCCCACTAGAAAAATAAAAAAATCAAGAGTTTATGCTGCCTTCCACAAAGATAATTCTTAAAGGTCTACATAATAACAATAACAACAATACAACACAAATTTGTTCTTCTTCTAGGTATTCTAGACACGAAGCAATAATACATCACTTAAATAATTATCAAAGGGAGAAAAATACAAATACTTCCTTACTTAGAGCTTATTTGTATTCATCAGTGCCTTCTGCAATATAAACTGGGATACAGGGTCTTCCCCGTGTCTTCATTTTTCTCGAAAGTGCAGCAGCTCATGTAACATAGCGCCGAGCACAGCAGATCACACTCAAGCCGCCAATAGTCACACAGAAATGTATGGCAGTGCAATGGGGACAGCTCCATTAGAAATAACACGTGCAACCATCAGATTCTAAGACTTCCTAATCTTAAGACATCTGAACTACCTAATTACTGCTAAATGAAGTGCTTCTTATGAATTTTCCAAGGTAAGTAGGTACATGCAGAATTTCACCAGTTGCTAGCTCAGTTTTGTAGTATCCCCACAGATTTTATGTGCACCACTTTGGTGCATGCCGCGTAGTATGGGACGGGAAGGACGAATGGTAAAAGTTATGAGTTAGCAGTACAAGTTGGGCTCCCCTCAGAAGTCGGGGCACTAAGAGGTCACTTAGTCCACTTGCCACTAAAAGAATTAAAATAAAAATTCGATTAGTGGGGGTTGGAGACCAACTGGTTCCACTCGGCACGGCGGCCACTGATTGCCTTATTGTAGCCTGCCGCGGGTGAGGAGAATTTGGTGTAATGTAGATTGGCAGGGGAAACCGAAGTCCACTTTGTACACCACAAATCCCACTTGACCAGACCCCGGGACCGAACCCGGGCCGCCGCGGAGGGAAGCCAGCGACTAACCGCTTGAGCTATGGCGCGGCCCTCCGCTTACCACTAAATGCGCGCCTGGTTTTTATTCGGCCATGCTCCTTTATCAGAAAAACCGTAAGGTTTACAGAAACAGCGCCCTGTTATCTAAACTGTGTTCTATTTTCCTTACAACTCTCCTTCGAAACGGTTTCGCTCCGATAAATATTATGCAAGTTTGCTCAAGGTGCAGGCAGAGATGTTTGTAGGTTTCATGTGAAGGTCCCATTACCATTTCTCGATGCTAATCAAGATGAAAAGTTTAAAATGACCTGGATATGCGGATAAGAGTGATGGCAAATACATGCGGCATTTCGTTGGAAAATATTTTGGAAAAAATTAGTCAACTTCCGTAGCTTTAACATGAGCGAAATATTATTAAAATATATTTCAATAATTCATAAGTTTATAAAATAAATTAACTGGCTTAGGTTCTTATACAATGATGGATTTTGTTTTTATCAATATTGAAACTTTCTGTTCTGTCACTACAGAGTTGGTTAGTGGTGTAATTATACAGGAGTCGTTGAATCTTGGGCCCAAGGTGGTCAAGCAAATCGAGTTACCTTCTGTTTGACCACAATTCTGAAACACAGCAGTCAGGGGTTCGATACTCAAGTAGGCAAATAAATCCACCATGGACTCCTAAATTTCCACAGCGTCAGTCAGTAGTCTCTGACACACTGAAAGACCGATTTGCTATAAAGATATGAGTGTCAAACTGAATTGCCTTTGAAATGCGAAGCCAAGCATGGAGGCTGCTGGGAGGCAATGTGTTCGCCTCTTTATTCACATGTGCGAGGTTCGAATCTCACAGTCGAATATCCTGCCTGAATTCTATGTTCCCTCATTTGCCTTGGGCAAGCGGTAACAACATTACGTCAGAGCATGACAGGTCTTGTTCCCTTGCAGTGTCTGTCAGTGTGCGTGAACTGTAGTCAGTTCCTGTCATCGATATAATTAATTTCAATGCAACAACATCGTTAAAAATCTATTTCTCTTTCCATTTCTCGAAGTTGGCACTCAAGATCTGACACACACAACTGCCTACTTCATGTTGGTGAAACAGACAAAATTTATGATGTATATCCGGAAGCTAAAGATACAAAGTCAAGAAAATATTTGTATATATTTTTTGGAGCGATTCACTTGTAGCACCTTTATAACACAATTTTACTTACTTTTCAACAAAGTCACCACGGATCGCAATGCACTTAGTGAGCCTGGGAAAAAAGTGTTTTTGTTCCAGCGTCGTAGAAATCTCCCGCCTGCTCTCTTAAACACGGAGAACAGTTCTTGACACTTCTGGACATTGTCGATGAAGTTCATCGATGATTAAACGTCTGTCGGCACGAATGTTTTCATCAGTTTTTTAATTATTTCATCAGTGGCAATGGATAGCTTTCCACTCCTTATTTCATTATGAACATCACTTCTTCCTGCTTCAAATTCACGACACCATTTTGCTACGTTTTGCCTGTTCATAACATCTTCGCCGTAAACATGAACAAGTTGGCGATGAATTTCAGGAGCAGTTTCTCCTTTCGCGTGAAGAAATCGAATTACCGCACGAACCTCACATTCGGCGGGTTTTGAATTGACACGGCCATTTTAAACACGCATTGCGAGCACAACGTTGCCCTGACTGTGGCCGGTGAACTCTGCCTTTTCTTACAGTTCCTATCGCACACGGCAGTGCTGACAGTTCTGAAAAAAAAAACCCTTGCACATTTACTGAACTTGTATCTTTACTTTCCGAATATCCCTCGTACGTAAATACACACGCTTTGCGTCTTATACGTTTATTTGCAACTGATGTCTAAAAAGCAAGTACTCGAATCGCTTGCTACTGCTGTGGAATACACGTATCTTAGCGATTACGCGGCATGTTGCGAACTACTGTTGTTGTTGTTGTTGTTGTTGTTATTGGAGAGGGTGGGTTTCCCCACGCACTTAGACCAAATATTGGTCCATTGTGCGTCCCCCTGTGATATTCTACCAGTCTCTATTCCCTACGTGTACTGGTGCATGCCATCAGTCCCGACTCAGCCAGCGAGTTCGGCCTCTACTGGCTCAGCGGTATCTCGATGCTTCCCCCATCTACCAGAGGCGTTAGAGACTACTGTTGGGCGGGAAATGTCCTCAATTTCGCTCAGAGGTCCCCTTGGGACATGAGGTTCTTTTACGTGCCGCAAAGCTACGACACGGGACCCACGGCTTAAAGTCCCTCCCGGAGGACTTGTTCCCTGAATTTTTCCGCCCTTAAAAATTCCACAACCTCCGCCGGGTTTGAACCCGCGTACCTTGAGTCATGAGGTGGGAACGTTACCCCTAGACTACGGAGACCGCTGCGAATTTCTGTTACGGTAATATGGTTATTATGACATCATCATGTGACGTTTGAAGCTCTCAAGGCCATGGAAATGAAGATTACTGCCCTCTGGAATGTGATGCCATGTAGTCTGGTGGATATTTACTGACAAGTCGGAGGGAAATTCTGCCTCCACCATCTAACCATAAAATGGAAGAAGCACGTTCCTCCGAAACCGATTAAACGGCGTCACAACCCATAATACGGTAGTCTTCCTCTCATCACGAACTGAAGAACGTTACCAGTTTTCTACTTTGAAAAGTGAACCCGGTTACTACAATTTTCTGTTTATGGCCTCCGCTGACGCAAGTACGTTCATATGAACCCTGACAAACATACGTTCACTTTACTATAATTTCTCCTGTCTGCAAACAAAAATAAATTCCGTCATTTCTGAAACTTCTTTGGTTATCAGTTATGCCATTCATCCCGGGGCCCTATAAAACTGACTGTAAAACTAATCCGTGGTTTATGAGGAGGACTCCTAGACCACAGTGACCTAACGCACGTACGCTCCATCACGACAAAACTGATTATTAGTCAGAAAGAAGTGAGTACGTATCCGATTCGGGTCACGTGGTTTGTGCTGAATTTTCAGACGCTTCACAATGAAATTTCAGATGTTGCTTATGCTATCGGGACCCTTCAACCCCAATAAACATCGTAACTATATGGAATTTGGGTTAACTGTTAGGTTTGTTTTTGTACCAATTCTTTTTCTTGTCATTTTAATTTCGTTTTTACATTTGTTATTTACTTTAACAGTCCTCTTGCTGCGCCATGTTCTGCTTTGTTGAAAAGCTTCACCGAGTGGATAAGTTTCGTCAACGCATCACGTAGGCATGAATTATAAAACTTTGCCAAAGGACTCCACAGGTAAACATAAGTCTTTCAGATCCCTACTTAAAGTGGCTTTAAAACGGATCAAATTAAACAAGACTGCACAATGTAATTATTTTGGTGCTACCAAGCTTCTGTATTCTCTACTATTCGGAGTACTAGACAATGCATGAGCTATAGGAATTCAGCAATACATTTTCAGCGTAATATACCATCCTTCAGAATATAAAGTAGTTCTCATACAATGCAGCAGAAGTTGGGATGGCGAAGGACTGTGGACCGAGTTTGATTCGCGGCAGTGCAAGATTTTTCCCTTCCGCAGTGTCCAGACCGGCTCTGGGGCCAACCCAGTCTCCTATCCAGTGGGTACCTGTGCTCTTTCACCGGGAGGAAAGCGGCAGGGGAGTGCAACTGGCAACTCACCTCCATCTACTACCAAAGTCAAGAAAGGTGGAGCCATAACTCCACTCCCTCATATCTTCATTGGATAATGCTTAATTAATCAAACACAGATGCAACTTTACTTTCACCCTTACTAAGTATAAGTACACATACCGAGTTTGACTGTAATTTGACAAAAGACAAAGATAATTATGAATTACAAATGATAAAACAATTCCGTCCAGTGTGACTGTTGAAGCTTTCACTACTTCACTTCTTATCACCCTTACATGTTTCAGTCCCTACAGACCATCATCAGAGGGAACATCAATACTTTTAGAAACTACTACTACATTGGGTGTTTTGATTTTTAAAATATATAAAGATACAATATTTGTAATATACACTTTATACAAAATCCAAATTTCTTACAGCTACAGCAACTGTCCTTGATGCATTAAAGTTTTTTTTTAACTTTTTGTTATTTAAGTTAAAATTCTTTAACCGAATTGGTTCGTGTCCCTTGTCCTTTCTCTTTTCTTGACGGGGCCAAACTTGTGCCGCCTGTCCCTCTTGGGAAGGTAGTTCTTGTTGTCGTCCTATGTTTGTTCGTAGCGTGCTTTGTTGTTTGTTAGGGTGCTAAGAAGTGAAGTAGTAAAAGCTACAAGAGTCACACTTGACGGAATTGTTTTATCATTTGTAATATTGTTAGTGTGACGGACCAGAATGAAGCAAATAAAAAAAAAATAAATGTGAATAATTCCCTCAAGGGAATTGGGTATTAAATTAAATAAGTGGATAAAGGATGATAATAAAAACTAAACTAAACTCCGTGGCCTTTAATCCGCAAGCGAACTATACCGACCAAGCGAAAAGGATTATAATACTCGTGTTAATTAAGGGCCTTGTGTCGCCCAAATCTGTCAATTGAATCAAAACATATGAGTAAAAATTTTCAGGTCATTAAGTAAAATGATCCTGCAAATAAATTAAAGAGAGCGATACGTGTACACAATAATACTCGTGCCCGAATATCGAGTTTAATTACAACTTGTTAAAGACATATCAATAGATATGCACACGCATTCAGGTAAGCCCCCACAGAATGGCCTAAAGCAAATCAATGCCAATTAAAGTTACAATTAGTGATATATCAAATAGCCGCATATCATGATCCGTCAGCAAGCCTAAGTAATGTAAATAAGAGGCTATTTAGGCGCTTAAGCGAAGTGGCCATTGAAATGAACGATACTGCATCAAACTGGCTCGACAACATTTATTACAGGTCAGGCGGATATGAACAGTCAGTTTTGGACGGACGGACATGCAGGACAAAACTAATATAGGTTATTTTCGGTCATTATCCTTCTTTCCTTGTTTCTAAAAGTTAAAGGAAGCTTACGAGAGCACTTTGCTATCCGCATGCCCGCACTAGAATTCTTTATGCGTGTGCATGTTGCTGCGGGAATGTGTTTAGTGAGCCTCTTGTTGTTCCACTATTCCTACTTTGTCACATAGCATTTATAAGTTGTTTGACGCTTGTGTTTTGTATAGGATCCATGTTGTATTTTTTGTTTTAATTCGCTTAGTGGGGGGTAGAGTCCAACTGGGTCCACTCGGCACGGCGGCTACTGATTGGCCTTTTGTAGCCTGCCCCGGATGATTATGATGATGGAGAATTTGGTGGAATGAAGATTGGCAGGGGAAACCGAAGTACTCGGAGAAATCCCGTCCCCGCGCCACTTTGTCCACCACAAATCCCATTTGACCAGACCCGCGATCGAACGCTGGCCGCAGCGGTGGGATGCTAGCTGCGTTTTCCGCTCTGTCCAAGTCGAGGCGCCACGACGAGACCGATCCACCGATGGGAGAGTGGCGGAAGCAAGCGAAGTGGACCCAGGAATACGGAAGGGCGCCTGTGAGGATATCAAGTGTGATTCAGAAGAATTTATGTGTGTGACGGTGCAGTGATACCGGAGGTGTAATATGAAGATCTTATGTGTACTATTTGGGGTTATTTGAAGTAACAGCTTCTGTGTGGAGATCCGTTGCTAGGAGACGACTAGTCGAAGACAGAGAACCCTAGTGCGTGTGCAACGGTAAACTGAAGTGTATGTAAATCAGAGATAGCGCTGTAATTTGAGGATAAATTAAACGAGTGTGTAACTAAGTGGTTAATAAACCCAATTACCAATCCAAACGGTGTCTTCAGTAGACAAATGCGCTACAATATATTTTGTCGAAAGTTTTCTTTTTTATAGCTAGTGGGGTGGGACTAAGTCCCTTGTACTGCGGCCACTTCTGGCCTATTGTACCAGTCTCAGATGATAGGTGATGGTGATTGTGGAGCGATTGGTGGAATGAAGATTGGTAGGGGAAACCGAAGTACTCGGAGAAAACCTGCCCCAGCGCCACTTTGTCCACCATAAATCCCACTTGACCAGACCCGGGATCGAACCCGGACCACCACGGTGGGAAGCCAGCGACTAACCGCTTGAGCTATGGCGCGGCCTGCTTTACTTCATATTTGGGTCACATTACCCATTCTTTTCTACCGATCAGTTTCATTAACTGCGCGACGTTTGATTTGACTGGCATGTCACTGTGGAAATGGAATGAGAGGAGGTTCAAGACAAATTGTTCTACGGTTCAGGTGAACATTCCTTACAATGCAGTGCTTGTAACAGTCTCTCCTGGTCAGAAAAGAAAGCACCAAACCTGTCCTTCTATCTAATGCAATACACTGTGCATGCTACTCTGCAGTAACAGCAATACTACTGTTCACAATTGTACACTGCAGAGATGATGTTACACAGCTCAGCGCCTTGCGGGAAGATCGCAACTGCAAATTCAATGTTTCCGTGACTAGAATCAGCTGCGCTCTCCGTCGATGGATTCATATGGCATTTCCAATTTAGACCCCGCATAAAAATGGAATATTGAACTAACACTTTCCAGTCGCTTGGGTGAATCAGGTCTGCCATTTAACCTCAACTTATAAGTACTTCTCTCGTTTTAAAATAAAATTACCAACTATAAAAAAGGCATTTTGATACAAGCTATATAACTTGAGGCAGATTAGTATACAGGGAGACTGTAGGGTCCCAAGTTAAGACTCCATAAACTTTTAACACCGCTGTGGTTCGGGGTTTTCTCCATCGTCTTGAATTCAGAACATAACACAACATTTCGAACATATAATCCTTCTCCGCCCTCAAGTGAAAAGGTGGAGAGACACTTACTGAGCAACTCTAAAGAGCACTAACGCTGGCACACTACACTGAGTACAGCTGACTTCCTGCATTTCGCCATTGCGTTGTGTTCCCAACGGAAAGATTATGCCTTGGAAACTAGATCTGTTTCCCTTATGAAGAGTTCTGTTTCCTGGGATATAACGCTGTGTAGTCCGCTGAAAGTCAACTGACATTTCGGAAGAATATATTGCTTCCATAATCAGGGTTTATGATTAAACCAAGCAAGAATCCATAGTAAAGCAGCCAGCAAGCATTTCCTTCATCTTCACTTGGGAAATGAAACAGTTCTTTGGTTCTCTGTGAAATACCACGAGATGGTCAAAGTCTAGATAGAAATCAACAAGTCCTAAATGCATTATACTTTCTCAGAACCTTTAAAATGTAGGTATCTTATATATTGTCACGTGTAGGGTTGTACGCATGACGAAATGACGGGTTCTAGTTGGAATGATTGGATTTATTAGCACTTTGGTTACCACCTCTCTTAATCACACTTAAATGCAGGTAGTACAACGTTTTCGCTGATTTACATACTTTATATTTCACTGTTGTACAGTACAGTCCTCTCCTAGCAGTGCAATTAAAGCATAGGAACTAGCGCTTGAAATCACTCTTAATATTGCAAATGAGTAAAGTATTCTAATCGCATTTTAAATCTTCACAGGTTGACGAACTTTCCGTGGTTGTCTCCTACCGAGAATTCTGTCACTCACTTATATAGCCAAGGGACCTGCATCGACCAACAGTAAACACATATCATGTGACCCTTACCCAGTGTTGCTTTGTGACATCATCGCATAAGGTGAAGGCGACGCAGGAAACATGTCACGTGACGACCACCTAGTGTTGCTGTGTGGAATCGCCGCTCCTGTTCCTCCTCCAGAGACGGACACACTGAAAACACAGCTTGTTCTGCTGTTGCATGCGCGTATCGTGTTTACCGATCCATTACCTTGCAACGATCTGGCCAACCACGTTACAATATTTTACAAAAGACTTTCATATTCGCATTATGTTGTAAGATATGGAAAAAAAAATCCCGCTTTCGGAATTCTTTTCTTTTCTTTTTTTTCTTTAGAAATAACACTGAAACTTCATTAGCCTTCTGGTCTCAGAAAAACGGTTCTCAAAACCAATAAAAACTGAGAACTTATCCAGGAAAATGAACATGAAACTTGACTGACACAATGAAAGTGCTGGAATAACTGATGAAGTACTGACTAATGCTGAGGTAAAGAACGCCCTTACTGACAAATTTCAAGATTCAATTTCCAGTTGTTCTATGCACAGTATAGAAAACATCTTTATGTAAACGTTGTAGAAAATGTCAAAATATGCACATGTTGCGAAAATTGTTGCACTATATGCATAATAGGAAATGTATGTATATGCATATTAACGAAATTTGTTCCAAATTTCCATTATGAAAAATGTCTGTATTTACACAGTGCTGAAAAAAATATTACTTTTATGTGTACATAATTAAAAATGTCTGTATATAAAAAATTAAATATTTTATGAGCATTATGGAAAAATATTTATTTACGTACTCTTTTTTAAAAAAAGTCTGAACTGTAGTGACAACCAGAAAATCGTTTTTCGCCATTCTTTGAAAACAGCCCATCTGGATACAGTAGCCATCCTGCACTAATACGAATCGCTTAAAAAAGTTCAGATGAACAACCTAAAATAATGCTTACATTCCAAACTCCCTCGAAACCTGCCCTTAAACATACCTAACAAATGTTGATGAAACTTGGTTTTGGCTGCCTGCAGTGAAGTTAATGGAAATCAGCTTGTATCCATATCATCGCACCAGAAACCCCACTTTATGCAAAGCTTAAATCATTTTCTGGGCTTTCCTACCGACACTTTCATTTTGAAGCGGCAATTATTTTGCTAATATCTAACAATTAATTCCAAAACAAAATAACAGCATTGTCCTCCGGGTTGAATTAGTAACGCACATGTTCCCAGGGCAGGCTTCTAATGCTGCAAATAATCTATTATTAATGTCTCATTTATTTACATTCATAATCCAACATCGGAACTGGATTTAACTTATGAGCTACAGTGCTGTGGACTCTTGTCCAGATGGCCATAAGACAAAATTCCAGTCCAGTGAAATGTTCATTGCTTGTAATTCTAAATGTAACGTACTGTTGTAAGTGTTGTTGCTGCTGCTGTATTTTGCTTTCTGGAAGCAATTGCATACACAGTCTGTAAGTACTGTTACCGTGTAGTTTCCATTGGCCTCACTTAAAATATTTTGTAGTTCTCAGCCACATACAGAATTCGTGCAGCCATCACTCTCTACATCCTAGAAATAATTTTCTTTAACTATTGACCCATATTTCACCATCCTCTATTAAGTATCGCACCCACCTCACAAGTTCGTGCGTCTGCCACATTTTCATTAATGACCGCAGGAAATTATTAAAGTGTGAAGTTCGTGTGTCCTCTAATGAAAAATGTGCATCATACAATTTTCGTGAAAATCGGCTCGAAATTTGAAAGAGGGGCATACAGACAAAGATGCGTGCATACAATGGTCACTTCATAAGCCGCACATAAGATAGAAGAGCAAGCTAGAATGACCGTGTTCATCTATTGATGCGATCATTTTCTGAAGCTCCCCAGCAAGCAAATTTCATTTACTGGAGATATCAGCGCCTTTGCATCTTTGCATTTGATATCCGCTGAGATGCGCTGTCTCTTAACGGGCCCCTCTGAATACGTTCCCCACTGAAGATGCAAATATGACGAATTTCCGAAACGTTATGTCTATTCTGGGACGCTGTAGTCGCCTCCTTGTCCCTCTCTACAATCTGAGTATTTGTTATGACAAGCAGACAAATAATCTACAGTGCGCATGCGTAATGAAGTCGACAAAATAATACAATTTAAGAAGCTGTAATGTTGGTACCAGTAATGGGAGAATTTATGGATTTTGCAGTTCTTATGGCCTCAGGTGGCATGACATATGTACCAGGTGTCATGGCTTTCAGTTCAGGCATTCAAATAATATTAAGGTCACTGCTTTAACAATTTGAGAGGCTGCAGTGTTGGTGTTATTGATGGAACGGACTTATGAAGGAAGCACTATGTTGTGACGCCTCAGGTGGCATACTAAGTTTCAACGTCTGTAAATTAAATAACAAAAATGTTATAGCCTACTACGCATGAATTAGATCTGTCTATTTAGCAAACCTCTTAACATCTTTATTATAAATAATTCTATTCTAAGCTGTAGGTGTATTTCTTGTTATAAGAAATGGCTATTTCTGGACTCAGAATATGTAAAATATATCGTATATTAACATTTTCTGCTTAAAGTTGATTTCAAATGGCCTTTCTGTACATATTTTGTTGAAAGTTATGTATACATTTAATTTCTTATTTCTTTCTTGTTCTTATTTCTCCTTCTACATTATGCCCCTGATTGTTGTAATCTCAACTCTCCTGCTCTCTTACTTTTCAAGGTCTGCCTTCGGAATCGGTAGAGCATTGTGCCTTCCGGTTCTATAAATGATCTATGTCTTAATTCGTTTCTTAGTTAAAATTATCTTGAGAATTTTCGTAAAAAGCTTAGTTTTCACAGTGAGGAGTTGTTAGCCCCACGCCCAATCCCCAACCTGGAGGACCACCCCTTGTCGGCTGTCCACGACTGATTATTCAGTATATTCGCAGCTTCCTTCCGAATCTGGACGGCATCTCCTCCATCCGCCACCTCAGGACGCGCCATGCCGTGGTGACAAGGGACCCACCTAAATGCATATAGAATATTGGTGTGAAAGCCAGAAGGAAAGAGACCACTGGGAAGACCAAGGAGTGGGTGGGTGTACAATATTAAAATGAATCTTAGATAGATAGAATGGTATGAATTGGATTGCTCTGGCTCAGGATAGGGACCAGTGGAGGGCTCTTTTGAACACGGTAATGAACCTTCGTGTTCCATAAAATTCTGGGAAATTCTTGAGTAGCTGCAGATTTGGCTTCTTCTCGTGAAGGGCTCAGCTCCATAAGTAAGTAACTTAAAATTATCTTCCTGCGTCTCATACCACCTCTTTCTCTCACTCTGAGATTCACAACGCCTTCTCTCTCTTGATGTTAGCATCCTGAGTCGCAAAACTGCAGTGCTAAACTGAAGAACCCAGCAGAGAAGTAAAGACATGAACCTAGATCCTTGATATGACGTTACTGTGGACCACTCCTCTGGGAAATCAAAAAGGGTCGAGGTGAGTCTCAACGGAGTATTTGCATTTCATGAATCGTGCCATTAGATTCGCGTTCCTAGGCAAAACAAACATCGCAGATTGAAGTGTCGGCGGGGCGAGTGAGCGAGCTGCTGTACATGTTGCAGGCCTAGCTTAGAGGGGCCGTACCCGTGTGAACGTCCGAAGCGCACGGGGGTCACTGTTCCCACGACGTCAACACGAAGTTCGCTGTCATTAGGCGGAATGTTCAACGGTGTATGTCTGCATGTGCGCTTGAATGGGATATGGCTCCTTGTTCCGTCACTTTACGGCATTACAGAATTCTGAATATGCGTTACGCCAAATTATGAAAGAAGAACCTAAAGGCCTGGACACAAAAATATTATACAGAATTTTAATATGGAAAACAGCCACTTCGAATACCGGAAAGAAAAGAAGACGAAACTTGGAGAATGGGGATATGTGGCTTGGAGCGGATGGAAGTGGCTCAGGATCGAGTCTGTGACCTTCGTTACTACAGGTGCCGAATATTGGGGTTCTGGTACCAGAGGGTTACTTCATTGCCTCATTAGTTAGTCCAGCATCGTGCATAAACACAGCATCTCACGTCACTGAAGTCTTTGTGTATTTGTATCAACTGAACAGAACTGTAAACCTGAGAAATACCTGCAATGCCTTTGCTTGTGTATAACATGTAGTTAAGTGTTCCCACTTACTTTCTTTTTAGTCCCCTGATTAAAATAAGTGGCTGAGAGATGTGTTAAATATTTTATGAGTTTTCGAAAGCCCTCCTTAGTATCAAACTTACGGATTAGCTTTGTAAAAATAATACATAGGCTATTTTAAAATGATATTAGGGACAGAATCATCCATAGAGACACGTAAGCATTTACATTCGCACAATGAGCAACAGAGTAAACGGTACACTGCAGATGAATCCTGAGGAAGGTTTGCATAACACGTCTGATCACTGAGGGCACATGTTGATGTAAAAATTTTTGTATGATTTCTATGCAGATACTGGTGCAAATGTGTCTGTACGAATACATATACTGGTGCAAATGGGTCTATGCAGATATTGGCGTAAATGCTTTTATATATAATATCTATATACAGATTCTGGTATAATTTTTATACAGCTATTGATGCAAGCGGTTCTACATAGATACTGGGGCAAATGTTTCCGTATAGACATGGGGGCAAAGCCTGTTATGCAGATATATGTATACTGATATTAGAGCAAAAATTTCTCTGCAGATACCGGTGCTACTATTTCCAAACAAATACTGACACAGAGATTTCTATATATAAATTTATGCACACATATTGATGCAAATTGCATTCAGACATTAGTACAAGCACTGGTGTGCAGTCGTGGGTGCAAATATTTTTACAGCGTAAATGGTCAAAAATCTCTATAGAGACAATGATGCAAATATTTCGGTAAGAATAGGTCTATACAGAAACTGATGCAGACACTTCCATACAGATAAAAGATTTAAAAAATCTATCACTGCAACAGGCCATAGGGGCCCACAGCTTTGAGATGTCGAGACTCCAACATTTTCTAGCCCATCGGCTCAAAGTTGGCGATGAGGTTGTTGTCCTTCCGAGCCGGCCGCCCTTTACCCCGCAGGAAGATTCCTGTTACTCTTCTCTGTTAGAGGGTGAGTCGACCCTAGGGCCATGGTGCGGCTGGAACTATTAGGGCAATCGAAAAATCAAATGACCTAATGGGAAATCGAACTCGCGACCTTCCAGTATGTAGCATAGTACCTCAACGGGTTACTCTACAGCAGGGGTCTCCAAACTTTTCGAAACGCGGGCAACATTAGGTAATTCAGCACTTTCAACGGGCCGGATAAAATGGGAAATTAATAACTCTAGGTATATGAGATTTATTGAAAGCACAGAATTTCATAAACTATATACAAAGTACGTGAGAATAAATTATCGTATATTAATGACAACAGACAGTAGCAGCAAATGCTCATATTTTCATCACAAATTTTAATAGAACAATTAATGTGAATGATGGAACTCTTTTTGCATTCTTAAAATCTGAATAAATTGAGGTGATGATGATCTGTTACAATTACACTGCACCACTGCAGGAAGTCCTGTGCACAAGACGGCTAGTAACGAACTGCTCGCGCTACCTACATTGCCACGAAGTGACACTGCCGATCGAGGCCGAACAAGTACGAAGAAATACGGCGCAGTATACGGTCCAAAATTAGTAAAATTGTGAATAATATTAATATGAACATAATATGGAATATCAATATATTTTAAACACAATCTTAATTAATGAATTTGAAATCTATGAACAAGTATTTTTTTTACCAGTACTCATTGGAAAATTAGTTCAATTGGCGCATTTCTGCACAATTCTTTCGCGGACCTTAGTTTGGAGACCCTTTCTCTACAGCGTCCACTTGGTATGTCAGCCACTATTTGACCTATTGTACCAGCCCCAGATGATAGATGATGTTGAGCGCTGAGCACTGGCTGAAATGAGAATTAGCAGGGGAAATCTAAGTACTAGGAGCAAACGTGCTCCAGTGCTACATTGTCCACCACAAATCCCGCATGTTATAACCTGGGATCGAACTAAGGCCGCGTCGGTGGGAACACTACGACTAACCACCTGAGCTATTGTACGGCCTAGCAGTACGTAACTCCTTCTGAGAAGTTTGGCAAGTAGGCCACAGCTGTTGAATGGGGAATCTCCATCAGAAGAAGTGAGGACCGCCGCCTGCAGAACTCGCTTTCCGAAGCCTCAGCAAAGTTCTGAGTATTCGCTGTTGAACACTACACGGCTGAAGCCGTGAACATTCTAACGCAAGAAAGATATATAATGGGACAGTCTTACTTACTCATGGAGTTGAGCCCTTCTTGAGGAGCCGCCAATTCTGCAGCTACTGAAGGATTTCCCAGCATTTTATGGAACCCGAAGGTTCATTACCGTGTTCACAAGAGCCCTCCACCGGATTCTATCCTGATCCAGATCAATCCGATCCATACCATCCCATCCTATCACTCTAACATCCATATTAATATTGTCCACCCCCCTACGCCTTGGTCTTCCCAGTGATCTATTTCCTTCTGGCTTTCCTACCAATATACTATATAAATTCCTCGTCTCCAGCTTTCGTGCTACATGCTCTCCCCACCTCATCCTCCTTGACTTGATCATTCTAATTATACTTGGAGAAGAGTACAAGTTATGAAGCTCGTCATTATGCAGTTTTCTCCAAACTCTTGTCACTTCATCTCTCTTCGGTCCAAATATTCTCCTCAACACCCTGTTCTCAAACACCCTCAGATCATATCCCTCCCTCAATCTCAGAGACCAAGTTTCACACCTATACAGAACGAAAGGCAAAACTGTAGTTTTTTATATTCTAATTTTTATGTTTTTGGACAGCAGACGAGAAGACAAAAGGTTCTGGACTGAATGGTAGCAAGCATTACCCGAGTTCAATCTCTTAATTTCCTCCTCAATCAGGTTTGGATTTGTTATCGTCATTCACAAATATCTGAATTGTGCCACATTTTCAAAACATATCTTTCCCATCTTTATGTCGTTGTTTTACTAGCTGTTTGTGGTAACACTAATTGTTTCGATCCTTTTCTTGGGGCATCTGTTGGCGTTCAAGAATTCTGGTACTTGTTCTCAAATTGCGTCATTGATCAATATGAATTCATATTGTGTTTGTCTCAATTTCTATATTAACAAATACACTTTAAGTTAAATGTGGTTCAGATATATATAAAAACTTGACATATAAAAGATAGAAGTTAAAAGTAAAATTAGAATTAAATAGCAATTGAAATATTTCTAACTAATATTCTAAGTCTCATTTATGACTCTGTGACTGCTGCATATCCGTATATGTGTTGTCTTGTTGTTCCACTGTGGTAGTGATACTTGTGACGTGGGGTAACTGCATGCTGGGGTCTTTCCTCAGTACCTAAGTCGTGTTTGTTTCTGACCTTCCTATTATCTGTATTCTGAACATCCCTCCCAGGTAGTCTATACGTGGACTTGGCTGCAACAATTTATATTGTGTGTGTGTGAGAGTTACTACAACATTAAGAGAAATTTTTAGGTGACGTAGTACTGAGTACGTGTGCTTACACATTCACTTTTGAGGTTGTGTATATATACGAGTACAGGTCCTCGTGGTGATGGTGGTGTTATTACTGTGCTGGACCGGTTCTGTCTGCACGGCTTTGTATGAGGTGGGGGGATAGTACTGTGGACGTTGGTGAGGAGGGAGAGGCGTATGTATATTTTAATTAAAATATCAAATATGGTGTTATGCCCGTCTGTAAACGTATCGTTCATTTGTGGACCCTTCTTGACTGTGCAGTATGTGTGAAATCTTTGTAATGTGTTGAGTTAGGCAAAGTTAGGAATGAGTAGCAGTGAAATTCTACCGACTCCATGGGATCTCTTCCTGGCTCCGATCTTCACCAATCTAAGTAAGTGGAACCACATAATACGAACAGATTAACAGTGTGCCTCCCCTCCCCGCTCCGCCCCTTCACCGATTAGCAGGCCCAACCGAGCGATAGGTACAGACAGGATGATAGCTTCACCGTGCACAGGTGGCTTAAACGTGTAACTCACGTAAGGTGAGTAGACAGTGTAATTAGTGCAAAATAATGAACATGCAACCCGTTACAGTGACCGCGCGGTCTAAGGCATGAAACGCATTCGCCCGCTCAGACATCCGGAATCACGGGTTGGAATCCCACTCGAGGAATGGATGTCTATCTGTCTTTCTTCTGTGTTTTCGTACGTAGGTAGCCATTTTTCGACAGGGCTGATCACCAGACTAAGCAGTCTTACCGACTGTCGATAAGATCCACAGTTCCACATTAATTATGGTGGGAATAGGCCAAAGGGCTTAATCCTTCAAACCAGATGACGAAGAGGAACCATTTATATGATCCTATGAGTCTATTCCTTGAACCAATACCTGAGGAGACAATAGTATTCCATGTGGTGACAGCAAAAATGTTTTCACGTGTCCGGGGTTACGTGACAAATAATTGTGGATTCCGGTTTACATGAAGCTGTTTATTGGATAACTCGTTTAGAATTACAACTACAATCGCTCTGAGATAGTGTTTTCCAGACGATGCGACCTGACTAGTCCGCCGTCTCTCAAGTTTCGTCTTCTGGTCTTTGGCTAAGCTGGTTTCTCCTCTGATCTCAGCTCTGCTCCGTTCGCCACTGAGCTGGTATGGTCTCTTACCTTCTACAGCCGGACGGACTATAAAACACCTTCTTCAAGGGTTTCGTTTCCATAACGGTTGTCTGCGTTGTATCGGGAACGTGTTTTCATTGTTGACTTTATCTATAGCTATTGGTTGTTGCTGGGACAACGCTTATTGAGCCGTTGTCCGACAATAGACGTCTCGGTATGTGCTGTGTCGGAAACGCGTTTTAACAAGCCTGTGTCTAACAATGGATGCCCTCTCAGATATTGTAACATTATGCATTGTTAGACACTATTCCCTACCCCTTTCTCGAACACAGACATTTACTTATTTACTTACTCATGGAGCTGAGCCCTTCTTGAGGAGCCGCACATTCTGCAGCTACTCAAGAATTTCCCAGCATTTTATGAAACCCGAAGGTTCATCGCAGTGTTCACAAGAGCCCTCCACTGGTTTTCCCCTGATCCAGATTAATCCAATCCATACCATCCAATCCTATCCCTCTAAGATCCATTTTAATATTGTCCACCCACCTACGCCTTGGTCTTCCCTGTGGTCTCTTTCCTTCTGGCTTTCCCACAAATATCCTATACGCATTCCTCGTCTCCCCCATTCGTGCTAAATGACCTGCCAATTTCATCCGCCTTGACTTGATCATTCTACAAGTACAAGTTATGAAGCTCCTCATTATTCAGTTTTCTCCAACCTCGTGTCACTTCATC
This sequence comes from Cryptotermes secundus, assembly GCF_002891405.2. Lineage (NCBI taxonomy): Eukaryota > Metazoa > Arthropoda > Insecta > Blattodea > Kalotermitidae > Cryptotermes > Cryptotermes secundus. Next base: position 399,226 of record NW_019737992.1, read on the forward strand.
TCTCTTCGGTCTAAATATTCTCCTCAACACCCTGTTCTCAAACACCCTCAGTCTATGTTCCTCCCGTAATATCAGAGACCAACTTTCACACTCATACAGAACCACAGCCAAATTAGAGTTTTGTATATTCTAATTTTTATATTTTTGGACAACAGACGAGAAGTCAAACGTTTCTGGACTGAATGGTAGCAAGCATTACCCGAGTTCAATCGCCTCTTAATTTCCTCCTGAATCAGGTTTCGATCTGTTATCGTTGTTCCCAAATATATGAACTGTTTCACATTTTCAAAACATCTGTTTCCTATTTTTATGTCATGATATTTCCCTGCATTTTGGTGACCAGACAGTAACATATACTTAGTTTTCTCTGTGTTTACTTCTAGACCAACCTCCATACTGGCGTCAATAAAGTTTGAGTGTTTTTCTTTATGGCATCTACATTATCACCCAGTAGATTCACATCATCGACACAGACCAACAGCTGATGTGTCCCGTTTAATTTCAGTCCCACCTGGTCTTCCTGGACCTTCCTAATTGCATATTCTAAGGCAAAATTGAAAAGGAATGGCGATAAAGCATCTCCTTGTTTTAGACCATTCTGGATAGGAAATTTATCAGACAAATGTTTACTTACACGGACTTTACTTTACGTTTCGTTTAAACACATTTTAATCAACCTAACTAGTTTCATGGGTATCCCAAACTCTATCAGAATATTGTACAATACTTCCCTCCTAACTGAATAATAGGCTTTCTTGAAGTCTATGAATAGCTGATGTATTGTCCAATTTTTCCCCCAATATCTGACGAATGCAAAAGATCTGATCTGTAGCTGATCTGTTACGTCAAAACCCACACCGATGATCTCAATAATTTCATCTATGTATGGACTTAACATTGAAAGAAGAATATTGGACAAAATTTTATATGAAGTTGATAGCAGTGATATCCCTCGATAATTGCTACAGTCAGTTTTATCACCCTTCTTGTGAACTGGTACAATAATAGACTCCTTCCACTGATCAGGCAGTTTTTCCTTATGCCAAATAGAAGTAATTAGCTTGTGTATCTTAGAATGTAATATTTTGCCTCCTGCTTGAATAAGTTCTGCCGGAATTTGATCACTGCCTGGCGATTTATACAGATTCAATTTTGCAATAGCACTTTCAACCTCAAAAGGTCTAGGATCAGGTATTTACGGCTCAGCTGTATCGATTTCTGTCTGCCTAACATCACTGACCCTATGTACATTCAATAACTGAGAGCAGTAGTTCCTCCACCTATTCAAAATGTTGTGGGAATCTGCAAGCAGATCATCATTCTCATCCTTCACTAAGTTACTTCTGGGTTAGTAACCCCTCATAAAGTCATTTATTCCTCTGTACAGGACTTTAATGTCCTTGTTCTACTGTTCATTGCAAGCTCATCAATTTTGTCTTTCAGATATTCCCTCTTTTTGTTCCTGAAATGCCTGCTGATTTCACGTCTTATATTGTTCAAATTATCCCTATTTATTTCGCTTGGATCGTGTAACCATTGCAATTTGGCTTGTTTTCTGTGGTCTAGTAATTTTGAGCATCCTTCATCGAAACATGGCTTATGCTTCGTCGGTTCATAATAACCTAGACTCTCTTTGGCAGACATTTTTATATTCTATCTAACAGTATCCCAAGTTTTATAAACATCCACCTCGGTGTCCAAGTTTTCCAAAGCCGCGAATACATTTGGGATTTCAACGCAATACTGCTCCTTACCCTCTACCTCATTTAATTTCTTGAGATTGAGCCTCTTCATATGAACTCTGTGTTGTTTGTTTGCTCACTGCCAGTCTTTCCCTAACCTTTGCCACCACCAGGTAGTGGTCAGTATCACCATCTGCTGCCCTGAATGATCGGACATCAAGTGTACTTGAGTGCTGTCGCCTATCTATCAAAATATGGTCTATTTGATTGTGTATCTTCCCATCAGGAGATGTCCAACTAAATTTATGGATGTTACGATGTGGGAACATTGTACTTCTGACAGTAAGATTTTTTATGTGGCAAAGTTTACTACTCTAACTCCATTATCATTACTAATTTCATGCAAACTCTCATTCCCAATCGTTGGTTTGAAAATGTCTTCCCTCCCTACTTTGGCATTGAAATCTCCTAACAAAATTTTCATACGGTACTTCGGGAATTTATCAAATATATATTCTAGTTCTTAATAGAATCTATCCTTTTTGTCATCAATTTATATCTTCTGTTGGAGGGTGAACATTCATATCAATGATATCACACCGGCGACCTTTTAGTATTATATATGATATCCTATCACTAATTAATTCTACCCTCTTAACTGCTGATACGATTCTCTTATGTACGAAAAAACCTGTACCTGATTCATTATTTTCATTCCCCTTTCCATAGAAAAATGTATTGTCTCCTGCTGGTGCGATGCCACCTCCATCCCATCTGACCTCCTGTACTCCCGCTAAATATAACTTATATTTTAAGATTTCTTCTGCCACTGCCCTGAGCGAACCTGCCCTATACAAACTTCGTACATTCCAAGTGCCAAATCTCATATCCATTTTCACTAGCTTAGGTCGTTTATGAAAGGAATCAGTCCAGGTCCGAGGCTTTGTGTTCATTTTCGTAACATAATGATTTTTTACGGTGAGGAGTTGTTAGCCCCACGCGCAACCCCCAAGCTGGAGGGCCACCCCTTGTCGGCTGTCCGCGACTGCTTATTCAGTATATTCACAGCTTCCCTCCAAAACTGGAGGGCGTCTCCTCCATCCGCAACCTGAGGACGCGCCATTCCGTGGTGACAGGGACCCACTTAACATGGCTCGAACTCATATATCCTTGGAATAACCCACACTCCATACTGATCAGACACTATTCCCTGCCCCTTTCTCGAACACAGACTTCCTTGGAATAACTCACACTCCGTACTGATCATTTTGAGACGCCAAGACCGCCATCGAGTTGACGGGAAGCAGTGCGGTAGACAGACGCAGTGAAGGAGCGGTTCAATTCTGGCCGCTCAAGGTAGCTCGGGTGCCGATGTAAACGAGTTGGCTCCGTTTCTTACCAGTGGTGACAGCGGTGAAACACCATAACAATTTCTGTACAGAAGCTGATGCAAATATTTCTATACGACTAATGGTGTAACGGTCCTCGGCACTTACCCCACAGAAAATGCTTTTCTTCTGTTGTCCTATAATGCATGTTGATTGGCCCGCTACCTAACAATGGGCTGTTTACCAAGAATCTTTCTCCGAGAGGTATTTATTGGCCCGTTACCCATCGATTTCCGAGGCTGGCAGCTGTAGGAGTACAGAAGAGCACAAGGAGTACAACGCAGAATGTGAACGAGAATGGAGCGAGTCTTAGGCTGGGGCTACACGAGCGCACAAAATGCTCCCGTTCTAACGAACGTCGTGACGTCCGTTGTAGAAATAAACAATGCTTTGGGTTTTATATAGAAGAAAGACAGATGGAACTCTCTGAGCTGAGGAGCAGCAATTTTTTTAAAAATTTAACTTTCTCCAGATTGAAGAAAGCAGTCTTCTGGGATTCGGCACCGTGTATATGTGGTGTTAACCGACGTTTCGGAGGGGTGTCTGCTTTTACCGGTTCTCACGGTCTCTTCGCTTGCAGATTTCTTATATTTTTTCTTCTACCCTGAAGATGGAGGCGATACGTTCCTCCGAAACGTCGGTTAACACCACATATACACGGTGCCGAATCCCAGAAGACTGCTTTCTTCAATCTGGAGAAAGTTAAATTTTTAAAAAAATTGCTNCAGATTCTTTTGTAGTTCTGATCTTGTGCTGCAGAGTCCATGTTGAACTGTACTACATTTTAAAATAATACGCTATATGATCTATATCGCTGATACGTCATCGTTAAGTAGATAATTAAACACTGAACACGCATGATAGGCGCAGTCAAAATCGAAAATTTCGTTATTTTAAGGGATCTTGAGGAGCAGACAAATTTACGCTCACTGCATCTGCAATCATAATCTTCATGACGTCACGCAGTTTAATACTCCGCTATGTCATGACTCGTTGCGAATAATCCCGGTGCAGACCTGCGTATCCTTTTGCTACTAAGCAGTGGAAGCTATATTTCGTGGATATTCTTTTGGAGGCCAGCTGAGCAGAAAGAGCTGACAGAAAATGTTTAGAGAGAGGGGTGCGAGGGGGTGGGGTGGGGTTCTGAGCCGGATTAGCGCTCCCGTCGTGTGGTTCGCATCCAGACAATACACCTGGGCTCTCGGCCTACCGCCACCGCTATGAGCAAGCACAGCTGCGCACACTCACACCACGCTGTTATGCAACCCATCCGACACCCATGTCGAGCCGGACAGTCTAAACAAGGATGTACGTTCCCTTGATTTTATCTCTAGTTACGATCACCGAATATGTTTCTGAAACACATGCTACCTTCTCTTTAGTCTTGCTTATGTAAGGAAGACTAGCGTGGAGTGGGCGTGACTTCATATGTTCCACAGGATTATATCCGAATACTGTTTACAATTAAATCATATAAAATGAAATTTATTTGTATTGGGGCACATTTGCCCAAATCTAGAACTGTGGAGCCAGAGAAACAGCCGTTCTTAGCGGACAGCTTTGAAACAAAAACCGTTTCTAAGCAACGGCCGCGAAACAAACAACGAATCGACGTCCGTTTTTAGGCAGGTGACTTTTAATAAGCAACAACTGAACAGCAACAGACGAACAGTGTTTTCTGTGCGGTTCGTGCCGACATGTTATAATCGGGACGGTTTGGAGCAACAAGTTTTCAGTTTGAAGACAGTCCATGAGGAGAACACAAGGAGGTTGGTGTGAAATAGCCGCCAGCCTGGGAGTTAGTTGAAACACTGAGAACATTGTAAGGGAGTCTGTGACGAGAAGACACAATCGGTACAGTCAGCACAGAAGCTAAAGAATTTCCATTGTTAAAATTCATTACCAGGAAAAGCCGAGTGAAGACAGAGATGATTTTATGTGTTCTGTAGAAGTATTGATATTTGTAGTGTGTAATTTCCGTGAGACTGTTACAGTTATTTGTTATTACCATCCGTACCTTATCAATAAATGCAATATCCAATCCAAAAGTCCCACTTATGGTCACTCCCTTACGCGAGAGTATGTAGATATTCACATACAAATGTGATTTGTTTTATGGTTCTTAATAGAGAGAACTTCACTGCGAATTACAGACTCTCTGGCAACGTAAGCAGCAAGTAGAGCACAGCCAGTGGGTGCGATCCTGATAAAATTTGATGAAAACACCTCCCTTTCAAATTTCTTCTCTAAAATCGATTATTATATTTTCCTAATACTTTCTCGGTATTACAGGTTCCGCTTAGAAGAGATTTCATCGTCAAAATGAAGCACGTGTTGCTTTTCAGCTCTAACTACATGTTCAATCCATCACAACCTTCTTGGATTAACTATACTAACAAAATCAATATACCGAAATTCTAATATTTCCAGCTCAGTGACTGTTACTATCTCGAGGATCCCTTCCATAAGTAACTACAATTAATGCTTAAATATCTTAGGCCGATCACAGGGGCATCGAAGGCGAAGGCATGAAATGTCTCAAACAATAGGAGCGTGGGTTAGAATCCCACTCAAGGCATGGATGTCTGTTTCTTGTTTATCCTGGGTCTGTGTTAGGTAGCGGCTTTGCGACGGGCTGAGCTCCCTCCCAAGGAGTCCTACCGACTGTCTTCGATTACGAAGCTGAAGTAAAACGAAACGTCTCACGGATAGTCTGTGCTCCAAACGGAAGCGACAGGGATAATAGAAGAAGAAGAAGAAGCAGTGTCTTATATTTATTAATTTATTTCACACACGCGCGTGTGCAATTATACGTTATGATATGTGAGAAATCACAGATATTTCGTCAGTCCATGGATCTGTTTGCGCAACAGAATCCGTATGCATAACAACTGATTTTTGTACTGCCATGTGCAGAAGCGGACCAAATTGCAGTACTCTGGATGCGTACATGTACTGCTGTGTGTCTGAGTTTACATTACACGTGTGGCAAACGTAACAGAGAACCTCACGTTTTCACCTCCTTTCGATAAAATGCACGAAATACACCGATTTTGACTGTACGCTAACAAGAAAAATGGCAGCTAAAACTTATGAGCCTTCCTTTTTTGTGTTCATACGTGAATACAGATCGTATTTATTATAAAACTTAAAATAATTATGTTATTTAATTGTAATGAATTTACTAATATTTCATTTTTTCGCATTACAAGAACAACAAGGAGAAAATATAGAAGGGAACAAATGGCTTATCATGGCCAGAACTGAATACATAAGACTGTAATTTTATATGGTACAAAATTTTTGGGTCAGGATTTGGAACCACAATACCAGAATTCATTTGGGGAAGTCATCTATTTTGCCATACCTTTTCCGACTAGAGTAGTCAGTAGAGTCTGAATTCTGATTTTGTGTCTCATTTCCTGTGTCTTCTCAACTACAGAAGAAATGTGAGTATAACGTTGTCACCATACTGCTGTATCAAGTTCGCTAAATATTCTTATGATTTCGCAGGATATATCAGCATTTTCTCTGTCTTGGAGGATAAAGTTCAATACTTTGTGATTTATTATTCCGTGACCATGTTCAGCTCCAATACAATGTAAATTTTGCTTTCAAGAACATGCCCAAAGGGTACCTTTGTAGTAAAGTTGACAGCCTTCTTAAAAACTTAACTTTCTTAATTTGCAACCAGCCAAATATCGGGTCACAAAATCAGTCCCCAAATCACAGGCCGAGGAGGTAATACTGTGCTGCCTGGCTAGGGCTCTTGCACACCTCGGAGAGTATGGAACGTGGGTCGAATTACTGTCAGCAGGGAAACGACCGAAAACATCCGGGGGAGAAATCTCCTGCAGTGTCACGCTGTCCACTATGAATCTCACATGACGTCACTAGAGACTCAGCTGAGAAGTCAGCGATTAATGACATGAGCTATGGCATTATCTTATATTCTTTGAGCAACTTACTGTCGCCTGTTTATGGCTCCGTAACCAATAATAGTGTGTTCTGCATTGGATGATTGGATTTACTGAAGCCTTCTTTCACAACCTGTCTTAATCACAACCAATGCCAACGCTCACTATCAGTGACTTCCAAAGACTCGCTCTTTTCTCGCTCTCACCCTCATTCTGATTTAATTCCGTTCTGTGTCACTTATATAGTCTCGAGGCGGATCCATAGAAAACATATCCGTTGCCCAGCAGTAGATATATGTGAACTAACAGAAAACACATCTTCCTCTATTGCTGTACTTAGAGAGCGATGCATAGCAACGCAAGTTATCCGATTTTTGTTGGCGTATTCATTACTGCGGGAAAATGTTTACTGAGTCGTTGCCCAGAAACGGTTCTACAAGTCACAATCTTATCATTTTCATAATCGTCAGCATCACCATCATCACTGAGCAGGTTGGCTCAAGCGGTCATGGTCGAGACATACTGGACGCCGACTGTGCTTTCCCCTCAGCACCTCCAGGCAAACACTGAGACACTGTCAGCTTGCTTCCACAACTCTCCGACATCGAATCATTCAGCGCTGTATAGTCCTGGTTACTGACAGCATCGTCCAACAGTCTGCATGCATGTTATACGTTCCCTTCATTTAGTGCTTCTTGAATATTTGATAAAGTCAATAAATGTCAAGGAATGCACGAGTTCCACAGATTCATTGATGACCTTTCTTATGTCTCGATTGTGTTAAGAAACTGGTGCTGGTGTTTGCTGTGTCATCTCTCCGTTTGGCTGATATTTCCTGGTGTCAATCCATTTTGAACCACAAACTTCCTCCAACTTCTTAATTTTTCTGCAATTTGGTCCTTTGGCCTCTTTCGGTTCACAGTTAACCCTTGAACTAAAAATCCTTTTGTTAGGACTTCGACATGGACTCACCCGACCGCAATGCCTCTACCTACACAGGAAACAACACAATAAGAATATAATGCGAAGACCGGATTCCAACTTGGCATCTTAAGTTTTCATGCAATCCAAAGCAATACACGACTATTTTTCCAGCATTAACAGGAGCATCAGTAGTAGTAGTAGTAGTAGTAGTAGTAGTAGTAGTAGCAGTAGCAGTAGTCTTAGTCGGTAGTAATAGTAGTGGTACTAGGGTAGTAGTAATCGTAGTAGCAGTAGTCGGGTAGTAATAGTAGTACTGGTAGTAGGGTATTAGTAATTGTAGAAGTAGTAGAAATGGTAGTAGTAGGGTAGTAGTAATAGTAGACGCATGAGAAATGGTAGTAGTAGTAGTAGTCGGTAGAAGTTGTAGGAGTGGATTGTTAGTGCGAATACAGGAACCAATATTTACTGGAATAATAATGTCATGTTTGTATACAAAATGAATAATATATAAGGCAATGTAGTTATAAAAATCATTACTCTAATTGCAAGTAACTGTCTGAAACGCAACCTAGCTGCAACAGGAAAATATGTGTTCTCTATAGGTTCTCCATAGTACGTATCAGTAGTAGAACCGGTCACGGTAGCCGAGCGGTCTAAGACATGCACTGTCTTCATTCGCTCTGAAACCGGGATCGTGGGTTCGGATCCCACTTAGGGCATGGATGTTTAGTGTGTTTCTGTGCTTGTGTATAGGTAGAGGCCTTGCGACAAGCTAGTCACCCACCCAGGGAGTCCTACCGTTTGTCTAAGATCCAGTAAACCGAAATGAAACGGAGAATGTCCTGGAGGTAGGCTACGGCCCAAATTGGGGTTGCAGAGCGAAAGGAAAAAAGTAGTAGTAGTAGTAGTAGTAGTAGTAGTAGTAGTGGTGGTGGTGGTGGTGGTGGTCGTGAAGTAAAAGGTGAATCTATCCCTATAACAAACCGTTGAGGCCCATAGGATTGTGAGCCGTCGAGGCTCCCGCATTTTCTAGAAAATCGGCTCACAGATGGCAGTGAGGTCAGTCTTACGCACCGGCCGCCCTTTACCCCCAGGAAGATCCGCGGTACTCATTTCTGTTAGAGGCTGAGCTAATCCCAGAGCCATAGTGCGACTGGAAGGTTTAAGTCACTTGAGAAATCCAATGCCGTCATTGGAATTCGAAACCGCGACCTTCCTGCTTGTAGCAGAGTGCCTCGAGAAACTACGCTCCCGCGTGCCCCAGAAGTAGAATTAGTAGTAGCATTTTCTTCTTAATCGCTTGTAATGTATTTATTGACGCTATCAGCTCATCAGTATATGCACCTCCGAATGATCTGGTTGTAATGAGTAACGAACTGGCAACTTTGAGGAAAGAGGCGAGCGTGTCCTCATTTTAAGTATTTTCCAAGCACTTTCTTGCAGAGACCAAAAAACATGGGGAACGTCAGTGAAAACAGTCGGCTTCCCACGTGAATTCGAACTGAGCACCTACCAAATATAGGCCTAAGTTAGAGGCACTATCACTGCAACCAACTTGACCGGAAGTACATTGTTGTTTGTTGCTGTTGTTGTTAGTATGGGGCTGACTGCAAATTAAGTCCAGTGGCGGGCTATGCTTGTAGAGTTGTAAATAGTTTATTTTCTCTGACAGGAGTCTCTTGTTGCTGCTGTTACGACACTGTACAATTTATGGATTATTTCAAGAGTAATTTCATTACACTTCTTCCGTGCAAAGAGCAGCGTAAGCTGGCGGATCAGTTGCGCTCGGCTGATTACATTTTGAGGAAAGTGACAGAATTAAATCCTGAGGTCACGTCCGATCGTTCCCCTTTCATCCAGTGAGATACGTACTGCCGTTACTTCAGATACAAGGACGGCGCCATTGCCAGTCAGAACATAAAACTTTGAATGATTCACGAAATGTTCTGTTCTTGTCTTCTCTGAATCAGAAGCAGTAAGACAATTCGATCCCAAACATCTGATTCGCTGCGAACCTTTAATTACTCACACCAGGATGCGGAGGTTAATTTAAATTTGAATGAATCAATTCAGCGGAATGCGTCGAACTGTAAAAGGATCGAACCCAGGCTCCTCACGTAGGAGGAGAAGACATTCTACGGCGTGTTCTGTCTCGTTGCTCACCGGAATTTAGGGGCTTTAGGAGATTCTGAAGACAGCAGCCGGGCCAAGCAAGTGCAGCTGATATATGACGGCTGTCCGTGAGGGCCTGGAATCCAACTGTGACGATAGGAATAATTGCATCAGAGCTAAACATATGGCGTGGGGGCGTCCTGCAACATTTGCTAGTTATTCAGTTGAATAAAGTATTCCTTGCTGTTTCGGAATTACCGTGGAAGCTTCGCCCTAAACCAGTTCAATGTAATTCACATCTGTGTAATAATTATAGCGAGGCTGTAAGCTTAGAAGCGTCCCTCTGAGGAGTCACAAGCCAGACATTAAACTTGGCACAGTGAAGGTCATTTCTTCGGCTCTCAGTTTGTATTGTTTCTTAACAGTGATTTACTTCAACCATATTTTTGATGTTCTCATCTAAAACACTTCCAATAATGTTTCTTCAACCGACATTGATTAGGTCTTTTGACATCCCACCTTGGAATTTCTAGAATTACGAATATGTCAGGACTTTCGTAAGATTTCTTGACCAGATGATAAAGCCATTGCGCGTCTTATGCTTACACACAATAGAAAAAAGGACACAACAGCACCCCGGGAATGAACCTCACTTTTCGAGAGACCCAAGACAGATGGTAGTAGAAACAGCGACTGGCTACGGCTGGACAACCGAGGTGTCAGAGTTCGAGTCTCGGTAGGGTCAAGAATTTTCTCTTCTCCAAGTCGTCGAGACCGGCTCTGGGGTCCACTCAACCTCCTATCCAATGGTACCGGGGGCTCTTTCCCCGCATGTAAAACGGCTGAGGCGTGAAGCTGACCACTGACCTCCAAAGAGTGACAACGTCAAGAAAATGTGGATCTATACATCCATACCCCCATACTCCTTCATGACCTAGTGCTTAATTAGTTAAACACAGGATCAACTCTACCTCTATCCAAGACTGTATGTTCCCTTTAGTTCTCTTTTATTTACTGTTTAAGGACGCTATCAGCAGCTGCGGCTGTTTATGGTCCTATCGCGGGATGAACTGGACTGCATGCAGAGGGGCATAATCACTGCCTATTTCAAGGCAGACATTCTTCTAGAGTGACTGAGGAAAGACGAAAAATCTCAGTCATGACAGTCGTCACAACAGAGATTCGAACCGAGAATCTCACGAATACTGTTTGAACCACCTTGCTAGATCCTGTCACTCTGAATTTAACCTCACTGTTATCTCTCCACGTACAGTCACCTCGCATGAGGCGGTTCTAGCTGTTTCCTGTACGCATTTGTATTACAGTCGGTTCCAGTTTTGTGACATGTCTGTGTGCCTCCACAGCTACGAGTCTGTCCACTTAAAAAGATACAGGAGACTGAGAATCCGTTCACCAAGAACTGACTGATAACCGTTACGAACGGACGGACAGGAATGCCGAAATAACATTAGCAGTTTGTGTGACATGAGGTTTTGAAGCGGCATGTTGTTTCTAGTTGTAACAGTCAACTGAAAGAGGAGCGTTCCAACACTGGAAGCTAAACCCTTCAGTGGTCACGTGGATATCCAATAAGTACAATTCACAAGGTCACTGGCAAATGATACAGAATGGGCGGTATTTTAAACTATGCCGACAGATACTGTTTGCGCCACTGTTTGCACAAATACCGCTATGGCGTAAGTAAAGCCTCCAGGCATGGTCCCCTTAGGTAAGGGGAAACCTGCAGTCTCTCCTCCACCTGAGACATTGCGTAGCTCTCCAAACCACTGCGCGCCTCTGCATGGTGCTTGGAGCAGATCAAAATATTCTGAACAACTAGCAAGGAGCTCATTTAGCTCTCTGACTTCATAACGTAGAACAGTATGTTTATTCGTGACGATGTAGACGAAAGCGATAGTGGCATAATTTCCGGTCGTAGGCGGACATTTGTCCGCAGGAACTGAAGAAAACAACGAAGAGCCTTAAGCTTGTCAATCGGTGTCCTGCCTGATATTTAGCCAGACAGCCAAGAGACTTAAGCCGATCAGATCGGCCGCCGAGTTTAAGACATGAACTGCTTTCGTCCTCTCGAACACTAGTTTCGCGGGTTCGAATCCCACTCGAAGCATGAAGATCTGTGTGCGTCTATTTTGTGCTTGCGTTGCTCTGTTTGTAGGTAGCGGTCTTGCAACGGACTGACCACACACACCCCTCCCCCTTCCTTCCAAGGAGTCCTGCCGACTGTGTGTGGATTAAGGAACTGAATAAGCGTCCAAGGTCCACAAGGGCTGCAGAGCTATAGATAGGTAAACTGATGGATGGACAGACAGATAGCCAAAAGAGTTGGCGGCTTGAACAAATTCGTTCTGCCCCAAATTAGAAGGACAAGGTGGGCCGTGGGCAGCCGATGGTTGAATTGGTCAGTTCCTGGCTTTCTCATCCGAAATTTCACCATTATATTAATGAAACTCGAGGGTGGAACAAATTCCAGGTCAATTCCAATCAAGTAACATCTTTAAACTTACATGTATGACCGTCCAATGTATACGTAGAACTGTCCCCGTTTCCAGTGCACAAGCAACAATAGTTACAGTGTTTTAATTGCTTTGCGTCCTTAGACGTGTGTTGCCATAGGGCAAACAAAGTCGCACGGCAGACTCTTGTCTGCATTCTGAAAGCCACGCTATCGAATTTATTGATTGATGTTTTTACGGTTTCCTTCAGTTCCTCCAGTGGTTATAAAATACGTTGACCAGCTGTGGAAACAAACCTGCTTGCTTCAAAAACCGAAATGGTTTGTTGAGGCTAGTATAACGTAACCACATAAACTACTAACCGAAGTTATTTTTTAAGCCTGTGCGTGGAAATGTTACAGTCGCTAGCTCCAATGCATTCGCTGCGTAAGAACCTACGTTTGGATCACGCATTACCTGGCCCAAGTCGCGGCTTCCCAGACAAAGATGCAGAAACCTACGTATACGAGGGTGAGTCAAATGCAAATCTTAAAATTCTAAACAACGTGCTTGTTACCATTTTATAGCGCTCACCAAATTGCGAACACAACCTATTTTTATCAGTTAATCAATGATACTTTGAAATGCTCCGCGCCTCGCAATCATTCTTACATTGGACTGAAACATAACCGTAGTGGTTAACCGCCTGCTCACCAGGTTGCAGTAAGTAGTGTCAACGTGCATTAATGTCTATAGACTGGGTTATGATTGGTGAATAAATTTGTTGAACACTTAACGACCTTAACTACAAATAATTATTACACTATTGCTGATTTCCACACCAAAAACTCAGCACTAAACCTTCGCAGTCTATTTCCACTAGTCTTTACTTGGTAACAGCTGTCCGCAATGGCTGTTCCTCTTCAATGTCTTCACTAGACGTTTCCTGGCAACGAATCTTAACAATGGAGATTCTACAGCTTCCATTGCCCACTGGTTAACACTCTACACCCGAACCCTCATCTCAACTGGCTCCTGTAGCGTCGATTTTTTTCAAGATAACTCCTCGGCACGGAACCCACGGAAAATACTTTGTTGTCATGAATGCATTATTATTGGTCCGTTACCTAGCAATGGATATATGCGAACCACACAGAAAGCCCCTCTTGCGACGCTGGTTCTACTGTTGCATGCTCGTATTTCGGGTGTTTCCTAGAAGAGGGTCTGCATGTCACAGTACCAATAAAATGGTCGTTAAGAGCTCTCTCTTCTGGGATATAACGCTGTGCATTTCCTTGAAAGTCAAATGACGTTTCGGAGAAATATCTCGCTTCCGTTTTCACGTTCGAAGAACATGCCGAGCAGGAAATCAGCATAAAAGCAGGCGGCAAGCAGACCAAAGCCCGTTGCCTGTCAACTGACTACATGGCGGTATATCCCAGAAGATAGGCTCTCCTAACCACGGCTGTGAGCAACGGAAATCGTATAAAATTGATCTTCATTTCTTAAAAAACGACATGATCAGGTACAACAAATTTGACAACATTAGAGTATTTAATTTATCTAATATTTTTAAAATCTGTTGCGCCTATGTAAGAAACTTGTGTTTCGAGAAATAAAGGCCAACTATTGGTATTTGCTTTTATGTCATCTATAATTTGTTGTGTCAGCGGTTAACAACTGCAGTTAATTTACTAGCACAGAAAATGATGCAAAAGCTGACGGTAACCTGAAGTCAAACATTCCAGCGCTGTCATTACTAAGCAGTATCTAAGAGATTGAACAAGGCTAGTCCCAAATCCTGCTGAGGGGGGAGTTAATAAGGAGCGACGTATTACTATAAAGGCGTACATTAGTCATATTGTATCTGTTAAATACACTATAACCCACGTTCAAAAATAAAATTATTAAGTAATAGAAAATCCATTGCTAGAAAACGACCTGTTAAAACACGCTTCCCGGACAAGTTGGAAAAGTCCACTGCTGAGCAACGCATTCGTGAAGAGCAGTAGTGGTGATGATCGCTATTTGGTCCTTCCGAAGTTATAAAAGGAGTCAGAGATTCATTCGTAAGAGAATTCAGAAGACAGTTCAATAGGTGAAATGTTAACCAGATAAGATTCGTTATCAAGCAACGACAAGAAAGCAGACTTTGAAGACTTCATTTGGTGTGTTACAGTTACAGTAATCTTCAACGTGTTATGATTAATTATAGTTACGACTTGTGAGAATCCAATAAATCTATCGATCTAATCCAGAACCAGATTTTATTAGTCACGTAACCAGGAACAAATGACAATAGATTTTAATTAAAATGTATATTTTATGACATTCCCTTTTCCTGTATCATCAGCTGTGTTTAGAGAACTGCTCAAGTTCTGATGTAACAACTTGCATAACATGGCGCTAAAATCTTCCACTACTGAAAAAAAAGGATCAAGGCTGTCACGAGTCGAACGTAGGGATATAGATGGAACTATCTAGGAGGAAGTTCGGAGGCCGGCGCCTCCCCACCAACACTCTGCAGGACAAAGAAACAAAATAGCAGCAATGCCCATTGCAATTTGTATATCACGTTTCGCAACAAGCAAAGGGAGAAACAAATTTCCAGCAAATTAGTAATAAACTCTGAGTTCGTTCGCACACTTCATATTCAAAATATGTGCCGAGAATTTGCTTCTTATTTAAGAGTGCGTCTGTCGCCCTTCAACCGCTCTATAGAAGGAAAGAAGATTAGGCTACAGAAGGAACCAATTTCAGTTGTTTCATTTATTTATGATTTATTTAACGTCAGTGTCTAGGTTCGATTCCCGGCAAGGGCAAGAGATTTATATTTTCTCCAGTTTCCATACCTACTCTGGGGCTCCCCCAGGCTCCTGTTCAGTGAGTAGCGGGAGCTCTATCCCCGGGGGTAAAGCGGCCTGCAGAGATGAAGAAATTAACTATACCTCCACTTCCCACATATACGCGTATTCATGGCGAAGTCTTCAAGTAATCAATCGCAGGGACAGCTCAGTTCTCCTCCGTTACAGAGAAGTATGAGGCCAGAACTGACGACCTCCCGAATACGAGACCCAGGCGTTACTCCCTGTGGGATACAGCTCAGTTCTCTCCGTGTTACAGACAATTGTGAGGCCTGAACTGGCGACCTTCCGAATATGAGACACAGGCTTTAGTCCCTGTGGGATATAGCTCAGTTCTCTCCGCGTTACAGAGAAGTGTGAGGCCTGATGATGGGAAACGAATCGAGTGATTAATGTTATTGACATATTGCTCAGAACAGACGACAAACCAGTACTTCCCCTAAACAGTCAAAACATATTTAAAATAAACGATACTCTATTGTTATCAATGTGTACTTACACTGTGTATAAAAACGACCTTCGTTAGTTAAATCCTACTGTCTTCTGATCTGTTACGACCTTGTCCCCACGGCATGACTTACTATAGAGATGACGGGAAGCTGTTGAAAGGCCTACATCTAACGTTCACATGCGACTGACTTAGAGCAGTTCTTCAGTACAGGTAGGAGACTGGGTGGGCTCCAGAGGGTGTGTCGTCGCGGTGGAAATATCAGAAGTCTCTTGCCCTGCTGGAAATCAAATTTCGATTCCTCTGTCGTCATCCGCAGCCTAGTCGCCATTCTGACCGAGGTATCCCCGTTATTCCATAATGGGCAATTCTTCTGCTGACCCAGTAATTATTACAGCATAAAATAAGCGTTGCTATCTCAGGCGGGGTGCTATTTGCTAACGATGGCCTGCGCGGGGGGGGGGGACGCTTGAACCACTTGACGGGAACCGCGCCACCTGAGGGCCGAGGCGTGTGCCGGCGTTTGAGTGAGCGAGCGAGGAAATGCAGTCCTCACGCCTTACTCTTGCATCGGCTTGCATAAGGGTACAACGGACTGGCCATGCAACTGTCTTCTGTTGTAGAATTCATTGCAAAAGGTGAAATCTATTTGGAACAGGAAGTGCTAAGAAGAACATAAGATGCTTGCTTTCTTTCAAACGTTTCAGTCTAGGAAAACACTTCGGTTATTCAGGACCGGGCAAGGAGTTCACCGTGGACTCCCAGTGGGCAGAGACCCCATGTTGGATGGACCGTAAGTGCATGGGGATGCAGTAATGCTTTTGCTGCCTGTAACTTGCAGAACATTCTGAAATTACTCATAGTTTCTAGGGTCTGATGAAAAAAAAAGAGTAAAATCTCTGAAAATTCATCTTCTACTGAACATCCGTCTTTATTTCTATTGAGGAGCCGGCATAGCTCTGTCGGTATAGCTATAGCCTACTGGCTGGACGGCCAAAGTTCGATTCCCGGCAATGGCAAAAATCTGTCTTTACTCCACAACGTCCAAACTGGTTCCAAGACCCACCAGCCTCTTACCCACTCGGTATCTGGGGCCCTTACCCCGTCGGTATCTGGGGCCGTTACCCCAATAATAAAAAGGGGGAGGCATGAAGCTGACCACTCATGTCCATCTATTGCCGAGGTTAAGAATAGTGGAGCGCTACCTCCATTCCCCCTTAGCATAAGGCTAAATAAATTAAAGAAGGGGACAACTTTACCATTACCTTGAGTTAGACTTGCGTGAATCTCAGGGCACTTTTATTTTCATTTCCATTTCCGCATATTTGATACGGTTTTCACGGTTCCAAAATAGTTTCCAAGGATTTTCATTTCACTTTTCTTCGGTTAATTTTTCTTGTATGCTTGTCTCTCTCTCCCTCCCTCCCTCTATAGCTCTACAGCCCATTGGACCTTGGCCGCTTTTCGGTTTCTTAATCATACACAGTCGGTAGGACTCCTCGGACGGGGGATCATCCCGTCGCAAGGCCGCTACCTGAGCATAGGAAAACACAAACACAGAATAAACGCAGACAACTATGCCTCTAGCGGGATTCGAACTCGCGATCACAATGTTTGAGCCTTAGACCACGCGGCCACTATGATCGGCTGTCTGCTTGTCTGCGAAGACTAAATCGCAACTGCCACGTCACTGAGTAACCGTTTAACCCTCTGAATCATGCTCAGCCAATTATTTGCAGCTCAGTTCCCAACTCATAGAGAACTTATTCTGTCTCCATTACAAAGATTAGTTACTTAATAACGTGAAGATAAATAATAGCCACTTACTACGTGAACCATGTGAAACACAGCCTGTCAACAAAATTAAGAATTTTTGGATGTGAATCCGCTTACTTTTGTGTGTGTGTGGAACATCTGATTGGTGTTTTGACATCATAATTCACATATATAGTCACAATTTTATTCCTGGAAGGGGCCGCGTTTCCCCGAAAGTAGGCTTTGGAAAATTCTTCTTTCAATCGTCCTTCTGCGCGCTCTTTGCAGGAGCGATATCTTCGTCTGTCGGTTTACTTCAAGTCACAGACTGGTTTATGAATCAGAGGGAATGGGCGCTGACAGATCACTACAAAATATGCAGCAGTATTTGAAACTGAGAGGCCCCACTATCACTACGGCCCGTCGGCGTTGCCATGGCTCCCGAGTTGAGAGGGTGGGGGAAGGCCTTCAGTCACGTGTTGCTGCCGCTGTGGGAACTCAGAGCGAGAGGTAGCGGTGGTAAACCTACATGAAACAATTATGACGTAATATCCTGTAAGATTATTTGTATTTTGCAATAATTTATCGTTGATTAATATTTGAATGCCTATTTGGAACTACATAGTGGCTACACGACAAAAAAAAAGTGGCCCTATGCCTTGAAGACATGTGGGGAATCGAGGTTATAGCTCCACCATTCTTGACTCCGGCACTAGATGTAGGTACGGTCAGCTTCACGCACGGGCCACTTTACAGCCGGGGAAAGTGTCCCCACTACCCACTGGAACGGAAGCTGAGTGGGCCCAGGAGTCGGTGTGAAAGCTGCGAAGTAGAAAAATCTGTCTTGCCCCCGCCAGGAATAGAACCCGGCGGTCCAGCCAGTAGCAATTCGTTATACTGAGTGAGCTATTCCGGCCCCATTTCTTAATTTTAAAATTCATATTTTGTGTAAATTACGATTTGCGTAAAAGTAAATTTTAAAATTAAGAAGTATTAAAAAGAGATGGATTTGTTGATACTTACAGCAGCTTACACTTGGTATTTCAACGGAATTTATACTAGTAGATATTGTCACGTGATTGAGGGACTACAGATGGGGTTTGGATTGGCAACTGGATTTATTGAAAACTTATAGTTTGTAACTACCAGTAACTATAGCGCTATCGCTAATTCACACACTCTGAATTCAATATAGCACGCACTAGTTTTTCTCAATCTGCTGTGTCTTCGCCTGTTTTTCTGGTAACGGCTTCCAACGCCGTAACTTCCTCAGCTTCCGTGTTCAAGTCCTTACTGGCTGGCGACAGTCTCACAGTTAATTCGGTTTTGATATGCGTAGGCTTACTACAATGGGGGCTTATCCGTCGCCCATGTCTCCACCATGAGAGACTGACATTTTCTTGGAGTTTCATAAAATCACCACGACTTTCCGATCGACTCCTTTCCGCATCGGGGATTTGATTACGTCCCACGTTGCTCAGTTCCATTGATGATATTTGCCGTGATTTAAATATTTTACAGTGAAAAACAGGCTAACTGTATCGAGTACATGAGTAACTATTGAACTGTTCGACAGAACTTTACCACCATTAAATGCAAAGTTTAGGGGCGTGACAATGGGGTCGCAGTTTCCTACATTCTACACCGAACATTCAAACACTGGTATGGGAGCCGGAATAGCGCAGTTGGTATAGCGACTGGCTACAGGCTGGACGTGAGGAGGCGGGATAGCGCAGCCAGTATAGCGACTGGCTACGGGCTGGACGTGAGGAGCCGGGATAGCGCCGTCGGTATAGCGACTGGCTACGGGCTGGACGTGAGGAGCCGGGATAGCGCCGTCGGTATAGCGACTGGCTACGGGCTGGACGTGAGGAGCCGGGATAGCGCCGTCGGTATAGCGACTGGCTACGGGCTGGACGTGAGGAGCCGGGATAGCGCCGTCGGTATAGCGACTGGCTACGGGCTGGACGTGAGGAGCCGGGATAGCGCCGTCGGTATAGCGACTGGCTACGGGCTGGACGTGAGGAGCCGGGATAGCGCCGTCGGTATAGCGACTGGCTACGGGCTGGACGTGAGGAGCCGGGATAGCGCCGTCGGTATAGCGACTGGCTACGGGCTGGACGTGAGGAGCCGGGATAGCGCCGTCGGTATAGCGACTGGCTACGGGCTGGACGTGAGGAGCCGGGATAGCGCCGTCGGTATAGCGACTGGCTACGGGCTGGACGTGAGGAGCCGGGATAGCGCCGTCGGTATAGCGACTGGCTACGGGCTGGACGTGAGGAGCCGGGATAGCGCCGTCGGTATAGCGACTGGCTACGGGCTGGACGTGAGGAGCCGGGATAGCGCCGTCGGTATAGCGACTGGCTACGGGCTGGACGTGAGGAGCCGGGATAGCGCCGTCGGTATAGCGACTGGCTACGGGCTGGACGTGAGGAGCCGGGATAGCGCCGTCGGTATAGCGACTGGCTACGGGCTGGACGTGAGGAGCCGGGATAGCGCCGTCGGTATAGCGACTGGCTACGGGCTGGACGTGAGGAGCCGGGATAGCGCCGTCGGTATAGCGACTGGCTACGGGCTGGACGTGAGGAGCCGGGATAGCGCCGTCGGTATAGCGACTGGCTACGGGCTGGACGTGAGGAGCCGGGATAGCGCCGTCGGTATAGCGACTGGCTACGGGCTGGACGTGAGGAGCCGGGATAGCGCCGTCGGTATAGCGACTGGCTACGGGCTGGACGTGAGGAGCCGGGATAGCGCCGTCGGTATAGCGACTGGCTACGGGCTGGACGTGAGGAGCCGGGATAGCGCCGTCGGTATAGCGACTGGCTACGGGGCTGGACTTGAGGAGCAGGGATAGCGCAGTCGGTATAGCGACTGGCTACAATCTGGACTTGAGGAGCAGAGATAGCGCAGTCGGTATAGCGACTGGCTACGGGCTGGACGTGAGGAGCCGGGATAGCGCAGTCGGTATAGCGACTGGCTACGGGGCTGGACTTGAGGAGCAGGGATAGCGCAGTCGGTATAGCGACTGGCTACAAGCTGGACTTGAGGAGCCGGTATAGCGCAGTCAGTATAGCGACTGGCTACAAGCTGGACAACCGAGGGGTTTCATTTCGAGCCCTGGTAGGGGCAAGAATATTCTCTTCACCATGGTGTCCAGACCTGTTCTCTTGTCCAACCAGCCTTCTATCCAATGGGTAGCGGAAACGCTTTCCCCGGGAGTAAAGCGGCCGGAGCGTAAAGCTGATCACTCACCTCCAATTTGACGATTTAAGAAAACGTGGATCTATACATCCACTCCCGCATACGTCTTTGTGACTTAGTGCTTAGTTAGTTAAGCACAAGGATAATTTTACGTTTACTTACACTCTTATTCGATAGTTACGTCTAGCGAACATGGACAACCCATTTCACTTCTGTCTGTTTATTTTTCTATTTCAAGACTCCTTCTCAACAGTAAACGTGACTGTACAGGATGACTAAGGATGCCGGTCACAGTAGCCGCGCGGTCAAAGGCATGAACTGTCTTCGCCCACTCGGAAGCTGGGATCGTGGGTTCGAATCCTACTCAAGACATGGTTGTTTGGTGTGTGTATTCATTTATTCTGCATTTATTTTTTCCTATATATAGGTAGCGTCCATGCGACGGGCTGATCCTTCATCGAAGGAGTCCTAACGTCTGTGAAAAATTATTACGGAACTGAATAAGAGGTCAGGGCCCAGAATAGGCTGGAAGAGCCATTCAAAAAAGGGTTGAAATTTGGTAACCCTAGTAAACAGTGAAGGAAGCTAAAGACAGCATTTGGTACATTTTCAAGTACTAAAATATTTTGCCAAATTTCTTAGAAATACTGCGGAAAGTAACGACAAAACAGTCACGAAAATCTAACCTATACCCAAAGCCAAATTTGTAGCACGGACCTGAGGAGTGAGAACCGAGACTCATGAGTACTAACACCGTGACATTTACAGATCTGTTTTTTACACTATAAATTTCTTTACCGTGTTTCTGAGCTTCTTTCAGTTGCTGATACATTGCGTGCACTCAGAGAGTCACCAAGTTATGATGACGCCATGTTGAATAGAAGAAGACAGCGCGGTCTCACATCAGTAATTTAACGAATTCTCTCGAAAACCCCACTGAAGGAGACGACGTTGACACAACCGAAAGATTTCTCGAGACACCTGGTCATTATACTGTCAGACCGATAAGTGTGCGCTCGAGTGAAGAGTCATGCAATGGAACATCAAGGCCACCAAATTCCTCATTATCTAGAGTCCGATAGCACACAAATCTGTACGTACTCCTAAACAACTGTAATATCAGTAGGTGAACAAAAGCCATTTTGTTCGGGACCTTCTCACGGCGGTGGTTCTGAACAGTTCTGCCTTCTAGACAAGGGAGTAAGGCCACATGATCTGCCGAAAGTCAACTTGAATTCCAGTGAACTACACGCCGACTCCTTGAAAATCAGTTTCATGCGCGAAACGAAATAAGGAAATGAGAATTGAAGCTTTCACCGTGAATAAATATATTGAAATATTAAAGAAGGTTTCATCACAAGAATGAACATAGCTTCCCGTCGGCGTGATCCACTTCAGGTCTCCGACGGATTACATGATACAGAAATTCATATCAAACCTGCCATCAGTACTGTGCATGCTTTGCTTATACATGGAGCTGAGTACTTCTTCAGGTGGCATCAGTAGTGCGCCATAGCTGAAGCGGTTAGTCGCTGGCTTCCCACCGCGGAGGCCCGGGTTCGATTCCGGGTCTGGTCAAGTGGGATTTGTGGTGGACAAAGTGGCGCTGGGGTGGGTTTTCTCCGGGTACTTCGGTTTCCCCTGCCAATCTTCATTCCACCAATTGCTCCACAATCACCCTCACCTATCATCTGGGGCTGGTACAACAGGCCAGAAGTGGCCGCAGTAAGAGGGGCTTAGTCCCACCCCACTAGCAGGAATTTCCTAAAATCTTAGGGAACCGAAGGTTCATTACCGCGCTCACAAGAGCACTCCACTGGTCCCCACCCTAAGCCAGATCAATCAAATCCATACCACCCCATCCCATTTCTCTAAGATCCATTTTAATGTTGTCCTTCCACCTACGTCTTACGCTCCCTAGTAATCTCTTTCCTTCTGGCTTTCTCACCAGTATCCTACATGCATTCTTCTTCGATCCATTCGTGTTACATGCCCTGCCCACCACTTACTCCTTGACTTGATTATTCTAATTATGCTTGGCAAAGAGTACAAGTTATGAAGCTCCTCACTATGAACCTGTCGCCAGCCTTCCAGCGCTTCATCTTTCTTCGATGCAAATATTCTCCTCAACACTCTGTTCTCAAACACCCTCAGTCTGTGTTCCTCCCTAGTGTTAGAGACCAAGTTTCACGCCCATACAGAATCACAGGCAAAATTATAGTTCTGTATATTCTAATTTTTATGTTTTTGGACACAAGAAGAGAAGACAAAAGGTTCTGGCCTGAATGGTAGAAGGCATTACCCGAGTTCAGTCTCCTCTTAAGTTCCTCCTGAATCAGGTTTTGATTTATTATTGTCATTACCAAATATCTGAACTGCACCATATTTTCAAACATCTGTTTCCTATCTTTATGTCATGATTTTGCCCTGCATTTTGGTGACGAGACAGTAACATATACTAAGTTTTCTCTGTGTTTACTTCTAGACCAACCTCCATACTAGCGTAAATAAAAGTTTATGTGATTCTCCTCTATGGTATCTACATTATCACCCAGTAGATTCACATCATTGGCATAGACCAACAGCTTATGCGTCCTGTTTAATTTCAGTCCCACCTGGTTTTCCTGGACCTTCCTATTGCATATTCTAAGAAAAGTTGAAAAACAGTGGCGATTGTGCATTTCCTTGTTTTAGACTATTCTGGATAGGAAAATTATCGGACAAATGTTTACCTATACGGACTTAACTACACGTTTCATTTAAACATATTCTGATCAGCCCAACTTCTTTCATGGGTACAACAATCTCTACCAGAGTATTGTACAATACTTCCTTCCTAACTGAATCATAGACATTCTTGAAGTTTACGAATAGCTGATGTGCTGTCTCATTGTATTAAAATTTTTGGTCTGTATTTGACGAATCCAAAACCTAACCAGTAGTTGATTTTTACACAACTTCACACAGAATTAATTGACACTGAAATAATTAAAAATATTTCGGATTTTCTTTTTTTAAAACTCTATTTCAACAAAACTGCTTACATTTTAGTATACAATAATTTCAAACCAACAGAGCCCTTCTTGAGAGGTTAACCGTCATGTTAATGTTAGAAAAGCTCATCTTTTATGAAAACCGAAATTTTAATACCGTCTTCACAAATGTTCGACACTGTTTCATATTCGGTTCAAATTGAATACAATCCATTTTCTCGTATCCATTGCCCTATCAATATTCTCCCATCTATGTCTTAGACCTCCCAATGGGTCTCTTCTTTTCATGTTTTCAGTTTAAATATTCGTTGCCACAGCAAAATATTATTTTATGAAGAATCGGAAGCCAATACAGAACAGAAGCACGCACTGCCCACGTGTATGTAGGTACTGCTCTGCCACGTTGAAACTATGACAGTTTCCCTTTGTAGTGGTGTAACCCATAAATGTGTATACTAAAAGCTTTCTGAGATATAATTATTTTATTTTGGATACCTTTCATCCGGACACTCTATATATGCACTGTCGCGTGTTTCTTAGGTAACGCGACAAGAAATTTTGTGGGCCTTCTTGAGAGTCTTGTAGGCCGACCCTCTTCTTCCCAGAGGTGATAGTTGACTTGAGCTCCTCCCTCCGATACTGATTGTGGTTGTATTTTCCTTTTGCGGGTCCAGCGGCAGCTTGTCTAGATTCGTTTCTCCAATTTTGCATTGCGGTCTCGGCTGATGTCTCCTCCCGAGCGTCCGTTTTTCGGGGCTCCTCATACCACATTGTCCCTGGCATGAAATTTCCCAACGGCGTTTTCCCTGCGCCGTGCCACTTTCGCGGGACGGGTCGTCCCTCTACGGCCGTCGGCCAGTCTCTTCTGGGATCCACACCTTCCCCTTGTCGTCTCCCTGCGGGTGACGGCCAGTTTCTTTCGGTACCCATCCTTGGCCTGTGTCCGTTCCTTTGGCTTTCCTCGCCGCTCTGCAGCTAACTTCCGGCCCCTACGCCTCTTCTTCGGCCCTCCGACCGGCATCGTTCCGGCGTCTTCTTTAGGGACCTCGTACTGTTGTTCCACCTCAAGTTTCGTGTCCAGTGAGGTCGGCTTTTCTTCTTCCAGACGTGCCTCCGTCGTTTCTTAGCAGCCCATCGTCCTTTTCGTCTCCTTCGGCTTCAAATTATTCTTCAGAGAAGTACACCTTATTTCAAAAGTACATTTATTAAAAGCAAATTAACATGCTGTGGCGTATTTACGCCATGAAATAACTGTTGAGCCACAGAAATCTGTAAACACAGCGTTTATGTAACAATAAGAAAAATGGTGTTTTCGCCATGCCATGTCGCACCGAGCTTGTTGCTAGGCAGCGCTGCGGTAAACATATTTCGGCGGCAGCTAATCGACGCGTTGCTGGGCAACGCCTCTGTATACGCGACGATGACCCAACAGTGGAGCAAGCTGTGTTTTCCGCGTATCCGTTCGAGAGTTTATAGGGGAGACTAGAATTTCTAAGAAGTTAGTTCTCAGTCAGTTCTCGGTGCGAGATAGCCGCGGGAATTCAGTAGCGGAAGACCTGAACTTGTGATTTGAAGGTTTAATGAGTGTGATAGTCAGTGACAGTGAGTGCTAGCTGAGAAGTCAGCCAGTGAAGACTTAGTGTGCGAAATGAAGGCGTGTGTGTGTCAGTGAGACTGAAGACTAGTGCAGATAGACTGAAAATATTAGTGTGGAGAGATTGTGCATTGTGTAAAGCGGCAATAGTTAATTGTAGTTACGACTTGTAGGTTGTTAATAAATCCAATTAGCAATCCGAACCCCGTCTATGGTCACTGAAACATACGACAATATAGAAACATGAGTACCAAAAATGTGTATATTGCCTAGCTACTGAATTACATTTCAGTAACCTCAGCGAAAATATAAGAAAGGAAACATATACATTTCTCCGAAACAAAGGAAAATGTTACAATGAAAATTTCGACTTACCACATCTTACACTGGATAATATGAATGATTGTTTCAACTTAGTGGGATGTCTTTTTTTTTAAATACGTGTGACAAATGTAGCCCTTGGGAGAATCCGAGCCACTGCACATAGAGCGTGCCCATGGTGAGCATCTCCTCCGAAGTCTCCACAGTTCTGGCACACTTCTTTATTAATGAAGAAACCTCCGTTATTTCAGTCGTCTACGTCATAACGTGTATTCTCGTCAATGTCTGTAGGAGAATCAGGTTCACTTACTTCAAAAAGTACATTCGCCTAGAATTTCCTTTTTGTTTTCTTCGGCTCAGAATCAGACCAATCACTTTTCTCTTTCCATCTTCAGAACCTGTCTTTCTTCAAATCACCGCCTTGAAACCCTCAAATCTTACTTATCTTTCTTTCTTCAGCACTTTCTTCTCTTCAGAAGACAGCTGTTTTTCAGACCTCGATCGGGATTTCAGAATGCTGCTTTCGAGCATTAGGCCTATTCCTCGCCGAATTGTTCTGTCTTGAAGGTTTTGAGTAGGGTAAATCCTAGTGAGACTAGCAGCTCTAGAATCAAGGTTCAGATCCATTAGTAGTTTATCCAGTGGCACCCCTAGCATAAGCTGAGGTCCCAAGTTAGGACTTTATTGGCCGTTCTTTGTTTCCCGCAATTTGCAATATCACATCATAGGTTTGTTGAGTACGGTCAAGGTCAAGTTCGGTAAACTCTTCCGGACTGAGGGGTCAAATGTCTAGCAGTACTGGAACCTGTTATGACTTTCTGAATTGTAGTAGTTTTAAGGCACGCTTTATTACAGTTCAGTCAACACAAAATGGCTATGGATTTCACGTCAATATGCTTCTTAGATACAGGTCGCATCCCCTATCGAATGTCGTTGCAGTCGAAGAACTCAGAGGTGGAATTGATAACATAATTACTCCACTATCCCAGCAACATGCCAACAGATATGTCTGGAGTGGTTGTCCAGCACTTACAACTTAAGATCATCCTTAGATCTGGAAAATTGTTTGAAATGATGAAGACATTCCAAGAACAAGTCTTCAGTAAATACGAGTAGGTAAAGTTGTTCCTGACCGGTCACGGTAGCCGAGCGGTCTAAGGCATGCACTGTCTTCGCTCGCTCGGAAGCCGGGATCGTGGGTTCGAATCCCACTCAGGGCATGGATGTTTGTGTGCGTTTTTCTGTGTTTGTGTACAGGTAGAGGCCTTGCGACGAGCTGATCACTGGCCCAAGGAGTCATACCGAATGTGTAAGATCTAGAAAAACCGAAGTGAACGGAGAAGTTCATGCAGGTAGACCTAGGCCCACTGGGGCTCTAGTGCCAAGGAAAAAAAGTCGTTCCTGTGCTTAACTAATTAAGCACTACGCCATGAAGGTGTATGCCAGAGTGGATGTATATATCCACAGTATATTGCCCTCGGCACTTGTTGGAAGAGATTGGTCATCTTCACGCCCCGGCCTCTTTACCGCCGGCACCCATTTGATATGAAGTTGAGTGGACTCCAGGGCCGGTCTCGACGACGCAGAGAAGGGACAATTCTTGACCCTACTCGAACTACGACCCCTCTGTCGTCCAGCTCTTAGCCAGTCGCTATACTGACTACCCTATAAATTCTTCAGTAATCCACTTATTTTTAGAATAAGGACAAAGGGCTCCATTCTTTTGCAGCTGTGGGGACATTCGCACCCTGGGAATGCTGATATTGGTAGGACCTAGTTTATAGATGTACTAATTGAACACACAAAGGTGATATAACTTTACCTTTCCCAGGAAATTGCAGCTACGTCCTGCGTTTTCCTTTGTGACCCTAAAATTGATGACTTGGATGACAGAAATATCCATTTCGTCCACGTTATAAATATTTTACTCAAGAATGTTTTACTTCTCCATTTACATCTCTACTTTCTGAAAGAGACGCATGATTGCATCCTCATTAAATGTGTTTATTCTATTACTCGTAATCCTCGTGCCTTCGGTTTTCTTCAAACCGACTGTAGTATTTTTTTAGTGCAGTGGGATGGAACTGAGTCCACTTGGTATGTCGGCCATTGTTTGACCTGTTGTACAAGCCCCGGGTGGTAAATGATGAGTGTTGAGCAGTCGGTGGAATGAGAATTGGCAGGGGAAACTTAATCTTAATAGTATGCATCCTCTTGTATGTCATATGCAGGATATATAATGTGTACAATGGGAGCAGTCTACATAATAATATTCCTGAAAAATAAAATAGACACTATTGTATCAACATTTATTTTACTGTTAACGCTAAAGTTTTCGGCCCTTATATTGGGCCATCATCAGGCATACAATGATACTAGTCCTGCTTCTTGAATTTCATCTAATATCACTATGGGTCCATATTGTATTCTTGGGGGTTTTACACGTATATGTAAATCGAATTTTCAGTTAAAACTTAAACACTTAGGCAGTAAAATTTAGAATTAAAAATTAAAACTTGAAAATTAAAACTAAAATAAGCTTAGGCTCAACAGGACGACAGCAAGGTCAAAACCACACGACCTAACTTATGAGAGAAGATCCCGATATGCATGCGCCCCACACTACAATTGCTTCTACTGCCGGAAAAGCACATCAACATATAGCGGTCACAAAGTTTTAAAGAGATTTATCGCAAAATATTTCATTTCTGTACAATTTTAGTTTTAATTTTTAAGCTTTAATTTTTAATTATAAATTTTATTGCCTAAGTGTCTAAATTTTAACTGCAAATTCAATTTATTCATTTAACACCCACAAGAACACAACAGGGATCCATACTGAAATTAGACATAATTCAGGAACTGAGGCTAGTATTATTGAACGCCTGATAATGGCCCACATAAGGGCCGAAACGTGTAACGTCAACAGCAAAGTAAAACAAATATTGATACAATAGTGTCTATTTTGTTTTCAGGAATATTGTTTTGTAGCTTCTCCTCATTGTAGACATTTTATATCGTATATAGGGAAAACTGAAGTACTCGGAGAGAACCTACCCCAGTGCCGCTTTGTCCGCCACAAATCCCACATGACATGACATGGACTCGAACCCAGGACTTCGAAACTGACTGTATGAATCTTTTTAAGAAACAAGACAAACCTCTCTTTGCGAACTGGTTTTTCTGCCTAATTAAAACTTTCCTTTATGGCTTGCGAATCACCGTGAAGCTCGACAGGTGTTAGCCAAAAAGTTCCATCCTAATTCCTGTTCTTGGTCTGGAGTACATGTCACTTTATGACAAGCCGAGCTCTGCTTGTTATGTTGGCTTTCATGCGGAACTGAATTGTGGGCTCTGTTATTTCAGAGTATCCTCCCCTTTTTACATTATAGGAGAGCAGCCGGGAGTTGCTCTTCGCCACAGTTTCCTCTCCTAGTCGCCACGCCCTCAAACAGATTCCGTTCCGTAGAAAACAAACTAATTAAAAAACAAAAAAGTCTCTAATTTATTGATTCTTTACATTTATGTAAACTGAGCCATATTATACTGATTGAGGTTAGTTCTTGAGAACGGGCACAACAGAGTAGGTGTCTCCTACACCTCACCTAAGGAAGGATCCAAATCCAGTTTTCGAAACGTTGTGGTCTGCGTTTTTATAACACCAGCCGATTGACAAAGTCCGGAAACCCCAGTAATACTGAGCATATTACAGATTCAGAATTACTGGGTTTTTGGTCTTTACACTTCGGCCGATATTCTAGAAACTATAAAAAACAACGTTTCAGAAATTGGATCTGTTTTCGTCCTCAGACGATGGGGGGGAGGCACTTACTTAGTTGTATCCCTTGGGTCGAGTGACTGAGGTTAGCTCTTTCTAAAGGATCCAGCTTCCCATCCTCACCTAAGGACGGAAAAAGATCCAATTTCCGAAACGTTGAATTTTCTCATTTCTAGAATACCGAACAATGGACAAAATAAATCTCCGTGGTTTTAGTCCTTAAGCGAACTATACCGACCGAGCGACCGCCGCTTTTTGGCGAAGTTAGTGCTAACTTTTGCGGATAGAGGGTGTCGCGTGGTCAGCTCAACGAATCCCCACGGCCGTTAATCTCGGTTTTCTAAACCGGAGCCGCTGCCTTCCCATTCAAGTAGCTCCTCAATTATCCTCAGGAGGGTGAGTGGACCCCGTCCCAGATCCACTACTTCTCAGGAAATCTGGGAGCGCCGGGAATCGAACGCGGACCTCTGGATCTGTAGCCAGGAACTTTAACCACTTGACCACCGAGGTGGTCACCGAACAATGGACAGAGTCCGAAAACCCAGTAATTCTCAGTGTTATACACCATCGTCAGAACCCTTAAAATCTACTTACACTATAGCTTGTTTATAAGGATCACGGGTTGCAAACCGTGTGTAGTAAGACCACATAAGGATAATAGCATGATCAGTTAATGTATTTCAGTGTTGCAAAGTGAAGACGAATGAGCAACGTTTACATCATGCAAGTATTTCAAACAACTGCTCCCTTTTTTAAATAGCGTGGGGCAATGCTGGGCAGTCGCCATGTGAATAAAATCGCCCAACGCTAAATGCGAAGCATTGCTCCAGTGTGTGACATTCTGTTAAGGCGATGGTAACCAAGCAGTGGTATCCTCTGATTCTACGTAACCATTAACGTAAATGCTTTTTGCAGGATGAGTATAAAAACAGGATTAAGTAAAGAACAGTAAGCGGCCTCCGTAGTCTAGAGGTAACGTTCCCACCTCATGACTCGTAGTACGCGGGTTCAAAAACCCGGCGGAGGTCGTGGAATTTTTAAGGGCGGGAAAATTCAGGGAACAAGTCCTCCGGGAGGGACTTTAAGCCGTGGGTCCCGTGTCGTAGCTTTACGGCACGCAAAAGAACCTCATATCTCCAAAGGAGGTCACTGAGCAAAATTCAAGGACATTTCCCGCCCAACAGTAGTCTCTAACGCCTCTCATAGATGGGGGAAGCATTATAGATACCGCTAAGCCAGTAGAGGCCGAACTCGCTGGCTTGGTCGGGACTGATGGTAAGCACCAGTATCGGTAGGGTATAGAGACTGGTAGAATATCATAGAGGGGAGCACAATGGACCAATACTGGCCTAAGTGCATGGGGAAACCCACCCTCTCCAATAACTAACTAACTAACTAAGTAAAGAACATATGTACTGCTGACACATATCGAGAAAAATATTACCAGAATATACCGAAACGCAAGATTTCACTTTGTTTCACAGAGACCAAGCTGGCGCATAGTCACGATACCTGCGTTTCCACTGTCCGCTGCTAAGTAACGCCAGTATTATGCACTTCGTATGTATACATCTTAAGAAACTAGACTGAGAAGAATTATTCGCTGAGCAGAATTAGCCCACCTTCCCCCACGCACATATATTTATAGTTTTACATGTCGGCATTCTACATAGTTAGTTGTCAAGGGTCCCGCTCCTTCTGGATACCTACTATTTACAGTTTTACACATCGGCATTCTACATTAGTTGTCAAAGGTCCCGCTCCTTCTGGATACCTACTATTTACAATTTTACATGTAACTCTAGTATATATGTATGTACAGCATACACGAGGCCCCTGTTAGGCTAGGGTTGTCACAGCAGATCATGCCTAACTCATGTAGCTTATGTTACAGTGGCTGCCCAGTCAATAGAACGGTCGTATGCTTGGCCACCGTCAAACTTAAGCCCCTTACATTTTCTGTGTTTCACATTTTCCGATACAGCGCACATTTGCATTTTCATAATTTTGATGACCTCCGCTTGTTGCCTGCACATTTTCGTTATGTAATAATAAATATACGGTATTTGGAAAGCAACTCGTGGACCGGCGTGCACCTTGGAAATTTACCGATGGTGCGGAGAACTTGTTTTGCAAGCTCTGCCGTTTCAGAAGTTACGAGTCTGCCGCAAATTTCCAGGCGGGGCAAGCATAAGTCACTATTGATGTGAATAGTTTAATGTTTCCGCTTGATTGCTCACTTTTGAATAAGGAAGAGACTCTAATAAATACTCTGAAGGATTTGGCTTCGATCATTTCTACATGAAAACAACTGCGTTGCTTCGCTCGCCTTCTCTGTGTAGTCTCGGTTCCAACCGCATTCGAAACGCTGTTCCTATTGCTTCTCTATTATTGTTAGGGGGTGTTGCCTAGCTATAGCTCGCGTGTTTATGAATCCGTTACCTAGCAGCGGACGACGTTTCCGTTATCATGTCACGATACATCCCTGGGGTACAGTAATTTTCCGTAGTTTATGATTTTTCGTGTTCTTGTACAAACATTAACTAACGCAACGTTTTATTCATTTAACGACTCTGCCAGTAACTAACCTGACTATACAGCGTCGGATGGTAGTAAATTTTAATGAACAGAGAATTCTAAAGCATGTAGAAGGAAGTGGTCGTGGTTTTATTTAACGTACTATCCTGAAATTTACATGAAGGAGCTATGGAAATACTCCAGACTCCTCACTCATGACAGAGATTGTTCCGGCCGGGATTCAAACCGGTCACCTTCCGAACACACGTCTGGGCGTTACCGCTTGAGCAAAGCTGCTCATTGTTCACAATGTTCATACATCTGTACGGAATCACTGCTCTCTGCTGCCTTCCGACACTTTTACGTAAGTACTCCTTTATGTCCGTGCCATTCATTTCGCTCAAGATCTCACTTGCTGCTGCAAAAAGGTTTCCGCTCCACAACCTCCATGACAGGTACGTGGTGTCTGCCTTCCTCTCTCCTGTCTCTTCTGTATTGTGAGTTGAATGATCGATAGGCTGAGCCGCAGCACGTGCACACACAAACAACTTGCTCCAGCTTAGTGGTCAAAGGCGCGACAGAGGCATGCAAACGGCACTTCCTCCTGCAGTATCGCTACTCAGCTGATCGAGAAATTTCATACAAGCAGGAGGTCGTATATCCGTTTGTGGGCCGGTCTATAGATCGTTTAGTCAGTCGGTCGGTCCGTCTGTGGGTCGCTAGGCTAGCGATTTTACGCGTATCTGTCTATGGTCCGATGTGTTCGTCTTTTTGTCTACAAGGACGCCGGTGAATCATTAGTTGGTCTGTTCTTCTGTCTATTTGCTTTTATGTCTGCGAATGGGTTAGTTTTCCTGTGAGTCGGTCTGTCTACAGGCCAATCGGCTTGTCCGACGGTCAGTCAATTTATCTTTGCATAAGTGGGCTCTCCTCTGGGTTAATCAGATTATGTCTAAGTCGGCTTATCTATTGGCCTGTAGGTTTCGCTGTGAATAAGTCTGTTTATATGTGGAGAAATCGGCCGGTTTGTCCCTAGTACTCCTGCTCCTCTGTGTGTTGAGCAGTTTATCTGTTGATACTTCGGTTCGTCTCTGGTCAATCAGACTGTCGGTCTGTAAGTTTGGTCGACTGGTCCATCCCTGCAACTTTCGGCTTGTCTGTGTGTGTGCTGGTTTGACAATTAGCTTGTCTGTGGGCAGACGGAACGCTATTTCATAGATATACGTATCTGCCCGTGAACACGGATGTTTGTGTCACCTTGCTACGTAATTACTCGGCCATTTAATGATGGTGTATCAAATATTGAGGTTAGAGAGAACGCTTTAATACTGTACAAAATACTTATAGTTTTTATCACGTACTGTGCTATGTTTTGACTTCCCTTTCCTGAACTCCAGTCCTCTTGTACTGCTAAATTACGTATTAATGTCCTGTACTTTCGAGCCATTTGATTTACAAGAAAAGTCTGTTACTTTCTATAACTACCCACTGAAACAAATTTGACATGCTTAATTCAGAGTGCAAATTTTGTAGCTTAGATCATTCGGGTTGTACGAGCAAAATCGAAGTAGCAACTAACAAAATTAACATCGTGAAGTATAGAACATAATACAGAAGTTTTAAAGGAAATAATCGCAGAGGAATTTCGAACAACCTGGAGCACACCTCAGTGCAGGTTAAGCGCATATTCAGCACAGAGTGGGTAGTCTGAAACACGTGTCCTCGAATTTGTAGGCCCTGTTGCGTAGCCGGGCTGGTTACTCCGCCGTCGTCAGGTTAATTATAATTAGTTATCTCAAGAAGGACGTCTGCCTAATATTACTGAATATCAATAATGGTATTTTCAATATCTCGTGGGAAAGGACTCTGCCTAGACAAGAGTCGAAGGAAAACCGGAGAATCACAAGTTGAAGTTGAGTTGAGAAAGATGTTTATTAGTTCGAAAAGTTAGATTAAGTAGTCTTCAATACAGTCGATGTACACTAGACCAGATCTTGTTGGCCTCTCTTCTGCCCTCTCTTCATATATACATTTCTTATACTTAATAAAAATTAATTGGGATAGCAAGTCAGACTGTTTTAATTAGGCTGTCTCTTAAAGTTGGAAGGGGTGAACTATTGGTAGTGATAGACCCCTGAACTTTAACAAGTGTACTGTTTCCTTACGTCTATCTTATCGTCAGTTTTTTGTTGGTTCCTGGGTTACAGCATCGAGACAGATTAATGGTTTCCTGTGTCTGACAAACAATCTCAATATACAGTTTACAAAAGTTATAATCATTCAGTACTAATATTCTTTTTAATTACCATATCATTTTATATCCCCTACTAGTGAAGTTTTTACTACCTGATGTCGCACTACACGACACCTTTTTACTACCTGATGTCGCACTACACGACACCTTTTTGCTACCTGATGTCGCACTACACGACACCTTTTTGCTACCTGATGTCGCACTACACGACACCTCCCTCCTTCAGACAAAAATTGTAGGCATTACTAAAGGCCTCAATTTTTGTACATAGACCATAATTCTCTTTTCTTTACCCTATCTGATCTTCTAAGTGGTTGGACTTGCTCTCGCTCAGCGTCTTTCTCATGTAGTTCAATTAATTCATGAGTTGAATGTAAGGATTGATTTGACTCAGATTTCTTTGGTTGGTCTGTACTTACTTCTGCTACATGTACGCTCATTAGACTTCTTCTTTCGGGTCTGCCTTGAGTCAATGGAATGGGATCTGAGGATACATTAATTTGATTTATCGAGCTATTAGTGAAGGTTATATTGGAACAGATTTGCCTTGAATCTGCCCACCATTTCTTTGGAGAACACTGATTAAATAACCAAAAGGTACATTTGCGACAACATGAACAACAGCAACATCCACCACACCAAATGCAAATAAACACTAGTAATGAAAACAGGTAAGTGTACCATGAAGTACCCAATTTTCTCCAAGAGAATGTTCTTCTCTCCTCCTGAAGTCTTTGTTCTTCAAGCAATGTATTAACCTCATCGATTCTAAGGCTAGCACTATTTATCTCATTTATAGATGCCATAATATTGGATAAAGGAAGGTTCAAAGGGACATCTTTTATTTTCTCTTGCTCTGGGAGTGTCAAACAGCAATCAATGTTTACATCTACCAGTGGAAGGATATCATCCTTGGTTAGGTTGGTTTCGTGATGAGAAAGTGGATATAGGATGCTTTTACTACCTAATCCTTTACAATCTTGTCTTAATACTAGGATACCTCTACCTTGCAAACGATCAGAATGTCGTTGTCCATCTTGACATACTGTAGTAAACAGCTCTAGTTGTGGCGCTACGTATAACCAAGCATTACTTAAATGTAATGGTATCCACATAACTTGTCGTAATGGCAAGTAATTAAAGGTACAATCGTCAGGTATTTTCTGGTTGTTTGGATGCAGTAAGGTAGCTACACAATCCACATTAGGTACATATGTCACTATTGGCGTCATCTCAGCACAAACATAGTTGAGGTTATTAGGCTGCAAACATTTTTCAAGTTCGTATCGAGAAATGTGTCCATATTGTCTGTTTAAAGAATCCACAAAACTGTATTCCTTTCTTACGTTCAACACCTTCGTTGTAGCATTGGATTGCATTATTACAGGAAAAGGTATCACTCTATATAAAGTAAATCTAGTTTCCAAAATTAATGGGATTTTGACAACGTAAACCAAAAATGAACCTTGTGTATAAATAATAGGTCTAATTAAGGAAATAAGTTCTGCAGATGAGAAGGGAGGAAACATTGTTGATTCTGGCATGGTTTCTTGTGTTAACACTTCCTTAATTTTCTGAATAGTTATTATCTGAGGTTGGAGAACACCATTTTGAGCGTGTAAATATACATCTATCAATAAGTCAAATGTGCGTTGACATTCTTCAATCCCTCTTTCAATTTGCTTAATCAATTCATTTAGGACAAGGCTTGTATCAATTTCGTATTTTAATTTCGTATCTTGCAATTCTACGTTATGAGCTAAGTTTTCCAAAATTTTCTTCAGTTTTTGTTCGTTTCTTAGTATATCCCTTGAAGTGGAATTCATAGTGACAATGGTTGATTTTAAAACTAACAATTGTTCTGATGCAATTCTTAAAATTTCCTTATGGTCTTTTTCCATTTCCATTATGTGATCGTAATTTAACGTAACTTCTTCTTCCGTGGCTGTTCCAAAAAGGAATTTTAAAATTTTCCCACCGAAATCAAATAAATCTCGCTTACTTCTTGTTTGTTCTTGTCCAACTAAATCTATTAAAATATCTTTTAGCCTGTCAACAAGGCGTCGTTTGGATTGAAAGTAAGGAGCGCTTGGTCTACAATCAGTATAGATAAACCAAGTCTCATTACTCAGTCTGTTACACATTTCACTTAGTGTTACAATTCGTTGTTTAGTTTGTCTCCATAAATCTTTAACAGGTCTTAGGTCTACATAAGTTACAAGACTCCATTCCGTTGGGAAAAAGTATATGCTTCCCATACTATCAAAGTAAACACCTGTTTGACTTGTGATCTGAGTTATCCGCGAACCTTTGTCAAGGTCCAGTGTTTCAGCACATACACCTGTATGCTGATCTATTTTCGTTACATACACATACCACCAAAGTAGGAACAAGACATTCATCCATGCCTTTTCCTTCATGTTTCAACCGAACCTGTAACATATGGTTTGGTTCTATTAACATGGGTTTTCACTTGCTTTTTACCTGTAGTACCTATTTTAGTTAAAGTAACATTCGTTCCATTTATCTCCTTGACCTCATATGGACCCTTCCACAGTGGATCAAGTTTGTTTCTTTGTTCATTGTAAACTAATACTAAGTCTCCTACTTCGTACTGCTTACAGTTCCTAGTTTTATTTACCTTTTCACATTGCTTTACTTTATTAACCTGTAATCTCTCTTTTGCCTGCTGCCATGCTACTTGAAACTTCTGTCTGAATTCATGCACCAAATTTTCATAATTGTACAAAGGTTGAGGTTTTTGTTGCAACATTCCAGGTATTTTTGCTATTCTTCCAAATAATAATTCATATGGCGTGAATTTTGTCACAGTGTGTGGTGAAGTATTGTACGTGAAACAAGCGAAAGGAATCCATTGATCCCAATCATCTTGTAACTTGTTACTGAAGCAACGGAGATATTCAACTAAAACTTTATGTGACCGTTCCAGACTTCCGTTTGTTTCTGGGTGGTACACACTGGTTTTTAACTTCTTTATCTGTAGTAATTTACAACAGTTTACAAACAAATTGCTCATGAATTGCGATCCTTGGTCTGTCAAAATTTGATCTGGGATACCATACTTTAAAATAACATCAAACACAAATTTGTGGGCTATTGTTTCTGCCGAAATATCTTCAATTGGAATGGCAATAATATATTTACTTAAATTATCCTGGCATGTAAGTAAATATTTATTTCTTCTTGTTGACATAGAAAATGGACCTACTATATCAAGGTAAATTTTATCCCACGGTTGTTCTTGGGTGTCTGTTACTTGTAAATCGGCTTTTACCTTTGGACATGTTTGTTTGTTTAATTGGCAAACTGGACATTTTCGAATATAAACCTCTACGTCCTTGAACATGTGGGGCCATGATACATACAATTTTAAGCGTTCATATGTTCGCTGGATGCCTTGATGGCCTCCAATTGGACATTCGTGCATTTCCTTTAACAATTTTAATTTTCTTTCTTCTGATATTTCTTGCTCATTAGCTTGAACACCGCATACAATAGGGTATCTACTGAGTGCATCGGCATTAACGTTTTTCACACCTGCTTTGTACACAATTTTAAACTGGTATTCTTCTAGCAACAACCGCCATCGTAACAAGCGTGAACTTGGATCTTTTATGCTAAATATCCAAGTCAAAGGTTTATGATCAGTAACTACGGTAAACGTTCTTCCGAGTAAGTATGGACGAAAATGCTTACATGACCATACTATTGCAAGAAGTTCCTTTTCTACAGTGCTGTAATTTATCTCAGCTTTATTCAAAGTTCTACTCGCGAATGCGATGGGTTTATCCTGGCCAATATCTCCTTGACTTAATATACTTCCTACTGCATAGTCACTAGCATCTGTGGTTAATACAAAAGGTTGTGTGAAATCTGGAAACTGTAGAACTGGGGGTTTTGTTATTTGTTCTTTCAAATCTCGAAGGCTTTCTTCTTGTTCTCTTTCCCATTTCCATGTTTGAGTTTTCTTTAACAAATCATTAAGTGGTTTAGCCCTTCTGCTAAAATTTGGTATAAACTTTCTGTAGTATCCTACAAGCCCTAGAAATGATTTTACACTTGTGGTTGTTTTAGGAGTTGGAAATTCTACTATTGCTCTTATTTTATTAGGATCTGGTGCTACTCCATCAGCCGTTATAGTATGGCCTAAATATTGTAACTCCGTTTTCAAAAATTCGCATTTGTCAGGTTCTAATTGAATGTCATGTTCTCTTAGTTTCTGAAAAACTTGTTGAAGTCTGTAATGATGTTCCTGGAGGGTCTCGCCAAAAATTATTATATCATCTAGGTAAACTAGACAACGTAACCCGATTGATCCCATCAAAATCGTGTTCATTAATCTCTGAAAAGTAGCAGGAGCAGATTTTAATCCAAAAGGCATGCGCTTAAACTCAAAATGTCCTTTCTGAGTGCTAAAAGCAGTTTTACATTGGTCTTCTGGTGCTACGGGAATCTGCCAGTAGCCACTTGCGCAATCTAACGCTGAAAAGTATCTGGACTTTCCTAATTTATCTAACACTTCCTGAATATTTGGCAAGGGGTAACTGTCACCTACAGTAACCTGGTTAAGTTTCCTGAAATCTATACAGATTCTCCACTTCCGGACACCTGATGCGTCAACTTTCTTAGGTACGACTAGAATCGGAAAATTCCACGGTGATTGGCTTGGTGTGATTATGTCCTGTTTTAACATTTCTTCCACTTGTCTGTCTACTTCTTCCTGGTATTGTTCAGGAATTCTGTAGTTTTTAAGAGTTACTGCTCTACCGGAAATAATGGAAGGGGTAGGAATTGAATGTACAGCTGTTTTTGTTGCCGTTAATCTATCACCTGGTAGGCGAAAAATATCAGAGTAATTGAGACAAATCTCTTTTAGTTTGTCAAGGCCCTCAGTAATATGCGAAAGCCGCAATTTACTTAACAAAAGATTTCTCCTATCTGATGAATTTACTGTGCGTGTACTGTCTTTCAAACTAACAGTCGTCAATTCAGGCACCTTCTCTACCAGCATCTCCTCTTCGTTGCAATTAATTATCAAACAACAATATCTACCTTCGTCACATTGAACTATGCTATCAGCACAAATAATATTCTTTCCTATCATTTGTTTTGGACAATTTCTTATCCCTTGTTCAACAGTTGGAAATTGAACAATTGTTTCACTGAAAGGAGGTAATTTTATGGGGTCTTGTTTCCAAGGAATTTTAATTTCACTGTCATGACGTTCCAACCAATCTTGACCAAGTAGCATGTCAACATTTTGTGGCAAATGTTTCACAACATAGAATGGCATCTCCTTTCCACGTTCTACATTATTGATACACAAATTTACAACACCTATCACTGGGAATAGTTCTCCAGTTACAGTTTGGAATGATATATTCGCAGGTTTTATTTTAGCATATTTTAAACTATCTTGTTTAACTAACGAGACTTGTGATCCTGTGTCTATCAATGCCTCTCCATACCCTTCAGGTAAATAATCACATAAAACATATACAACAAATGGGTTCACTGTTACTTTATCCACTAGGTTTTCCTTACATACCTGTTCCTTTAAAAAGTTGCAACCTTCAACTTTTTGAAATGGACTGAAACTGGGTTGCTCAGACAGTCCTACTGTCTGTTTCCCGGATTGCCCTTGCAATCTCTAGTTTCATGTCCACCCTTATTACATACCTTACAGAAGGGTTTGCCCTTGCAATCCCTTGACATATGACCAGGCTTCTGACAACGGAAGCAAGTAACCGTTGCAGTTGCATTTACTCCTGGTTCCCTTTTTACCTGTACAGAAGAGGTACGGGTGCCACCTACACTTCGTACATTCTGTGGGTGGTATATGTCTTTTACATATTTAGTTCGACCCTGATTTACATTATAAGCTCTGAATTGTTCTCTGGATTTCCTAGCACTTTCCTCTTCTAATGCTATCTCAATCAATTGTTTCAATGGCTTGTCCTCAGCTTTCACCCGTGTAATTGTTTTGATAGAATCATCATAAAGTCCCTGAATGAAACAGCATTTGCTCAATAATGAAACTGTTTTATTTCCCCCATCCTGCATTTCTACTGACCAAGTCGCCATTTGTCTGTTAAGAGCCCTAGTCAATTCAGTGGTCATTTTCTCTATCCTGTTTCCCCATCCAGTCACGTTTTCATTCTGCATTTGTTTGCTGGTGAACAATTTATTGGCGTAGAAGTCAAGAGTTCGTTGTACTGCGTAGTTTAATTCTAATTTATCCTTAACAGTCTCCCATGTCTGAAGTTCCTCTGGAATAGTACGGTAGCTTAACACTGTTTTTGCATCCCCCTTTATGTGAGCCAAAACAAATTTTAAAAAGATAGGATGATCCTCAGGGTCTAGAAGGCTGAAGCCATTTTCCACATTATCAATAAATTCATGCAATTCACTTGGATTGCCACTAAAAGTAGTTTTCAATAATTTAACAGCCGTATCTACGGAAACAATTCTGTGATTAACATGAACAACTTGATCATCACCTTCAAAAATCTCTGTTGCGTTATTTGAACTTGATGGTTGTAAATTAGGCATGTCGAACTAGCTAATGTATCCTTAGTTTACTATTTAACACAATGCCAGAAGCAACAATGAAAATTGAAGACTTACTTGGAAAAATGCAAGGGAGTAAGGTCGCTCCTCGGAGCCACTACCGAAACGAATACCACCGCGAAGAAGGATAGTTGCAGGCTGTCGGGTTGCGCAGTGTCCCCTCGAGGACCCCAACTGGTACTCGAACGATCGTCGAAGACCTACTCGACGCCAGAAGACGGACGGGCTGCGTCGGCCTCCGGTTAGAGGAAGAAAGACGTTCCCAGTCCTCAGGTGGAGAGGACCAGTGAAGTATGATGCTCCAACACCTCGATGTGGATCACCGAAAAATTTTGAAGTACGAAGAACTGACCTGTATCTACAAGTCAGTGAGAGGATTTCCTTCTATCCCACAAAGCTGCCACCAGTTTATGTTGCGTAGCCGGGCTGGTTACTCCGCCGTCGTCAGGTTAATTATAATTAATTATCTCAAGAAGGACGTTTGCCTAATATTACTGAATATCAGTAATGGTATTTTCAATATCTCGTGGGAAAGGACTCTGCCTAGACAAGAGTCGAAGGAAAACCGGAGAATCACAAGTTGAAGTTGAGTTGAGAAAGATGTTTATTAGAAGTTCGAAAAGTTAGATTAAGTAGTCTTCAATACAGTCGATGTACACTAGACCAGATCTTGTTGGCCTCTCTTCTGCCCTCTCTTCATACATACATTTCTTATACTTAATAAAAATTAATTGGGATAGCAAGTCAGACTGTTTTAATTAGGCTGTCTCTTAAAGTTGGAAGGGGTGAACTATTGGTAGTGATAGACCCCTGAACTTTAACAAGTGTACTGTTTCCTTACGTCTATCTTATCGTCAGTTTTTTGTTGGTTCCTGGGTTACAGCATCGAGACAGATTAATGGTTTCCTGTGTCTGACAAACAATCTCAAATACAGTTTACAAAAGTTATAATCATTCAGTACTAATATTCTTTTTAATTACCATATCATTTTATATCCCCTACTAGTGAAGTTTTTCCTACCTGATGTCGCACTGCATGACACCGTTTTA
Source organism: Cryptotermes secundus (assembly GCF_002891405.2). Lineage (NCBI taxonomy): Eukaryota > Metazoa > Arthropoda > Insecta > Blattodea > Kalotermitidae > Cryptotermes > Cryptotermes secundus. The sequence continues at coordinate 441,068 of NW_019737992.1, forward strand.
CTACCTGATGTCGCACTACACGACACCTTTTTGCTACCTGATGTCGCACTACACGACAGCCCGCGCGCCAGCAAACTCAGCATTGTTACTGAATTCATACATAACTACTTCGCATGCAACAGGTACCTCGACTAGAAATGGCAGAAAATGAATGCAATCGAACCAGATTACGTACACACGCGCGGCATGCAGCAGACTCAGTACACACTGAACTTCATCCAGCTTTGAGCAACATTCTGAAGACTGTTCACAAGCTCGTGTTCATCTTCTGCTGCACAATCCGTTTTTTTTTTTCAGGCATATGCTATTTTGTCTGGACGTCATCGAAATTACGGACTGTTACCAGCGACACTGAACATTTGGTACGCGTTCCACAAATGTCTCACCGAAAAGCTACTACTACGCAACATTTTGTTTCAAAGAAATAGTTTAATTAAAATTGAGTCAATTTACGAGTAAATTTATGATTTACGTTTATGTGTGGGTGAGAATGTAATTCATGTTCGTGTGTGCACAAGGGCATAAATACATAAAGCCTGGCACTTCCTTACAGTGGCGCCACAGACGGAAAGAAGATGCGGGCGACCTCTCGATTTGTTTTTGGCTGTCTCAGGTGTTCCTATCCGTATTGTTTCCATCATAGCAGTCAGAAGATTTTCGCTCAGACATTTATCTTCCAAGTCTTACGAAACAATGTTGTGCTTCCCTCGTGGCTGCTGACTGCTGTCTGCTGTATGTTCATTTCAGAGTTCTGCAAATATTTAAACGTATAAAAGAGGAAGTGAATGTGAATTGTAAGGATGACGGAAGCAAAAATGCGGCGTGAATAGCTGAAATGGAAAAGCGGTATATGTTCTCTTTTCTGAAAATGTGCTTTTTAGAAATCAGTCTGCTATGTGGAACTGCAAGTCTAAACACAAGTTTCAACTGAAAGGAGAAGACGAAGAGAAAGAAGAGCTTCTAACCTGCGCGTGAAGAGGAAAAAAGCACAAACTTCGGACATCAAAAATTTGAGTGTGTCTTTCCCATACCGAAACTCTTCGAAATCTGGTGTGCATATTCTCACAATACTACTGATTAACTTCATCAACAATGAAAATCATTACTACAGGGTCATCCAAAAAGAATGCCGGCATTATAAAAAGCTATCACTCAAAAACTGTTGAACATATCATAATGATTCAAGTTTTCAAATGCGTCCAAAGAACGTACATTTGGGATCTTCTCAGATGTTGGTGGGTAGGGAGCGACGTTGAGATGCTTTTGTTGGTTGACCAATATTTATAACTTGTGCGCAAGGCCGGCCATCACATTTACCGAGGCCTCTACTTTTACCTCCCAGTGTGAGTCAGTGTGAGGCGAGATGTAGACTGTGCAATAGATGACCGAGATTGTTTTATGGTACGCAGATTTGAAGTCGCTTCCAAAACGCAAGTGGCGAAAATTGTAACAAGGGGAAAAAGCATTAGATGATAAGACTCTGAATCGTTGGTTGAAACAGCTCAGTGAAACAGGAAATCAGAAATCTTTAGGTAGACCAGGAACATCGGAAGAGAATGTGGAGCACATTCGACAGTCCTGTGTAAGAAGCCCTGAAAAGTCAATCGCTCGTCAGGTATTGGAATTAGGGATTTCAAGAACAACGATTCAGAACATCAGCCACGCGTGTTTACGCCTTTATGCCTACAAAATTAAGCTGACCCATGAAATCAAACCTGATGACCTCCCAAAAGTTATGATTTTGCCAGTTTAATGCTAAACAAAACTGATGATGACGAAGCGTTTCTATGCCCGATTTGTTTCACAGACGAGACAGCTGTTAACTGGCAAAATTGTCGAATTTGGGGATCAGAGCCAACACCGCTCGCTACCCGCCATCAACTGAGCATATCCAAAACTTATGTTCTTTCACCGCATTTTAGAACTCGAATGGTTTCAACCTGTTTAAAAAAAATAATAATCGTTTTTTATAATCGTGAAATTCTTTTTCGATTACCCTGCATGGATTTTGACAAAGGACTTTTCTAATGATTATTCTCTGCTTCTGTCTAGCTTTGCGACAAAAACAATTCTATGGCTTTTCAATAAATGAATATAAGGACATGCGGATCGAAAATGTAAGACAGCCTACGAAAACTATGCATCCCTCAACACCTGTCAATGTTTCATTGGTGTGGTTATTCCAATGGAAAATGTTGGCTAGTTCCCACTACAAGAAAATGGAGACGTTACGAACTATGCTCAACTTCTGTCAATAGTTCTGGGACAGTCCACACTTATATTAATAAGGCAAGACGCACAAGATAATTTGTTTGTGTTAAATGAAGGAGAGAATTAGATGATGAGGGATGGTGGTTATTGGGGAAGGGGGGGCGAAGGGTGCACAGCAGACAAGGCAGGAGGGGGCAGTCTTTGTACAAACGCCACGGGGAATAGGGGCACCCGTATCTGTGACGTATCACATCTCCCCTTCCCTCGTTCCCCGCCGCCACCCCACATGCACCTCGGAACCATCTCGCAACAAACCGCAAGTGCACCGCAGCGGCTGGCCGTCTCACCGGCCGTGACGCTCCTTACGCCTCCGACTCACAGATGGCAACAGCAATATTCTGCGGTGTCCGACCACAGAGAACAAAGCAAGTGGTTTTCCTCAGGCAAGTTCTCAGATACTATGTCAGAACTTATTTCCCGTGAATCATGATGATTAGGTATTCGGTTATTTTACGACGCCGCATCAACTGCACAGATAATAGACCGAAGAATGAGGAACTGTAAGACTCTAAGAAACGATCAAGGAAACGGAGACTGATCAGGGACGCCATAAATACGAAGCAGAAATGAGACCACTATACAGATATAATTCGTTAATTACTTCATTTTGCCTCGTTAGGCGGTTCAAGTCTCAAAGGAGGCATGAAGAGGAAACAGTTGCTTTACGAGATCATTTCAATTGTTGCTATATAGTGCCGTGTAGTCCGTATATGAACTGATGCTTCGGAGGAAAGTATCACTTCCATCTTCAGGGTCGAAAATCAGTCGAGAATGAAACCAGCGAGAGTTGGTGGCTAGGTAGAATGAGCTGTAAGTCGGGACACCTGTTCTCGCTGCTTTCTTGCTCGGCTGATTTTCGACCCTTAAAATAGAGGTGATACTTTCTTCTAAAATGTCGGTTCATATACGGACTACACGGCACTATATTCCAGAAGATGGCACTTTTCATAACTACAGCTGTGAGAACCTAAAATCCTACAATCCAACTGTTAGAAATGTTATTCAAGACTGTGGCTAGTTACTATCTAGATCAGTAGAGATGCGAAGGCAGTATGTCATGAAACATCGCAAACAAATAAAGGATTTGGGATCAGTACGCCCGAACTTTCCGCGTGTGATTGGATCTGTCTGATAAATCACTTGGAGCTCACTGCTTCCAGAGGAGATGAAATACGCGATATTCTCACAGACAAGGACAGACAAGGCGCGCAGTAAGAATGGATTGGATCTAACGTAAATCGCTCTCAGGATGTGTCCGTGCGGCGTATCACTCGCAATAGCTAGCACGTGGGAGGACACAGGCGAGAGACATCTGCACTCTATTACTAATGCAAAGCTGGAATTTAAGGCGAGAAATGGCACAGCTTTCGTCGTCCTTCTGATTGTTTTAAAGAGGAAATTACTGTAACACGCGTTGGATTCGTTTCATCAGCTGTTTCTGAGACAACCCATTTCCTTCAGGCAAACCCAAGAATACAATGAGTCTAGTTTTACTGAAACTTGACAACAAAAGCAATTTCCTCTATGATCCTCCGTTACGATGATTGTCTTTCGATGAAATGAGGAAACTAAACACACAGACTGCACTAAAGGTGAACAACCCGAGATGTGGAGACCCCTTCAGAATTCTGAGGTCCACTGCTAGATGGCAAAATTGTCTTGCGTACTCTTTGTAACACACGAAACCTGAAGACGGTGCAGATTTTTTACCGTGGAGTTTCGTAATAAATACCAGACAGTCCATGTGGAATTTGTGGTGGACAAAGTGGCACTGGATCAGTTTTCTCTCTGAGTACTTCCATTTCTCCTGCCAGTTACCGTTGTAACCACACTCCATTCTCTCAATCAGAAGAATTCTACCGGCCAAATATTTCGCAATATTGCAGTCGTACCTAACAGACAGAGAATTCGAAATAAAAATCAACGCTGAAGTATGCAACCGAAGAAACATACAATCAGGAGTTCCTCAGGGCAGTATCTTGGGTCCACTCCTCTACGTGCTATACACCTCAGATATACCGACCACCGAATTAACAAAAATAGGTACGTTCGCAGACAACACAGCAATTTTCGCTACGTCAGAAGACCCGGTAATTGCTTCATCTAATTTACAAGAACATCTTAATCTAATGGAGAAATGGCTACACCGATGGAAAATCAAAGTGAATGAAAGCAAATCGGCGCATGTGACTTTTACTCTCAGGAAAGGCAACTGCCCCTCAGTACATCTAAATCATGTTAACATTCAACAACAGGATGTAGTAAAATTCTTAGGACTACACCTGGCCTCAACATTAAACTGGAAACACCACATAGCGAAGAAGAGAAAACAAATCGAAATTAAGTTCAAGGAAATAAGTTGGCTAATAGGTCGGAAATCTCACCTAACAATAGATAATAAACTACTGATCTACAAAACAATAATTAAACCCATGGACATACGACATTGAGCTCTGGGGATGCGCCAGCAAATCCAACATAACAATCATCCAGCGAAGTCAATCCAAAATACTTAGAGCCATAGTTGACGCACCTTGGTACGTGTCAAACCAAACTCTTCACACCGACCTCAAGATCCCATATGTAAGAACCGTAATCACAGACAGAATCCAAAAACATTATCAGAAACTGGAATCTCACCCCAACAACGCAATAGAAGCTCTCCTTCAACCTACACAATACAGAAGACTAAGACGAACTTGTCCAAACGAACTCCAGGAAAACTGAGGCGTAATCGATGGATTACAGCTCTTCAAGCCAACTTGGTACAATAGAATAATTATTGTACATGACAGCAAATTAGCTCATAGAATGCAAATTCAGATTGCTAATAAATGATAAATAAAAAAAACTCCATTCTCTTATCTGTCATTGGAGACTGGTGCAACAGGCCCATTTGCGGGTGCAGTATCAAGGGACTCAAGTACAGGATGTTCAATCAAGGAGGAAACTTCGCAACACCACTGACCCGGCCCAATATTACTCACGGATTGCTGCTGTAACTGTAACGGCGCGCGTTTATCAGCGCTAATGACTCATTCTGCTATCAGCAGTTACAGTTGCAATCTTTGAGGAATGCTGGGCCCGGTCAGCAGTGTTGCGAAATTTCCTCCTTAACTGAACGCGCTGTATAACTCCACTTCATGGATATAAAGAATCCAATATATCGATTTTATGAATAAGGTATTTAACCTGCATATTTGTACATTCGGTATTTTGGAATCTGAATCCATTTGTTTTGACAGATGTAACTCAATCTTCAAGATAGAATAACCCGAATATGATGGAAGAATGCGGTTCTTCCGAAACGTCGTTAGTACTCTACCAAACTATAATGCGTCGCATCTCACCCGGCCGACATATTAAATCTCGTCCCCAGTTCACAAATCTGAAACATGGATATTCCATAGAAGCACAAATTTCTTTGACCACAAATGTAGCTATAAACCCTTTGTGTTTTTGGATGAGGTGCGATAGCTCAGTCGCTACTGATTACGGGTTTCGAAACCCAACTGCGGTGTTTATTAGCACGTATTGCGACAAGATGATTGTGCTTGATTTGCAGGACGTGAATGGAAGAGAATCTGTCATGGTCCGTTTGCTAGCCAGGAACTGACCCTGATGAACTGAGAAAAGCGCTAAACTCCATTACGGATAGCCACTTCCTCGCCTGGGTTTGATAAGGGTACCTTCAGAATTCAAGCCTGAGAGGCATCGCTGTGCTGATTCGTCTTGTACGTGTTCAATGACAAGCTCTTTTTTAGAGTTCGTCCATGGATTCACTCATTTCGAACCGACTGGACTGCTTGTTAAAGAATTATATATGCCAAACACAAAATTAAATTCGAACCTAGATCAGCTCAATTGGTATCGTAACATACAGCCATAATACATATTATATATATAATATATATTATGGCTGTGTATACAGCCATAATTACAATTTCCTTAATTGTACAAACCGAGCAAGTTGGATCTCCCGAAACCCTTTACGCTTGTATTCAAGAGATGCCCGTCTCGAATCCCGTCCGGGATACAATCTGCGCACAGGTTTCTCGTGATTTTTCTCGGCGTCTCCAGGAAAATTTCAGGATAATGTCTCAAATTATGTCATGACCCTTTCCTTGTGTGGAGATGGGATGCCTCAGTCGGTAGAGCGACTGTCTACGGGCTGGACGACCAAGGGGTCGGCGTTCGAGTACCGGTAGAAAGAAGAATATTTTTTTTCTCCACGTCGTCCAGCTGGGTCCTGAGGTTCATCCAGCCTCCTACACAATGCGTACGGGGGGATGTTTCCCCGGGGGTTAAGCGGCCGGGAAGTGACGCTGACCAACTAGTGCTGGCGTCAAAGGAACGTGGATCTATACACCCACTGCCCCTTACGCCTTCACGGAGTAATGCTCAAGTAGTTTAGCACAGGGACAACTTTAGAACTCCCCTCTGTGTACTTTCTCGCTCATGGTTCCTTATCAACGAATTGCCTGCCTCTATACAGACTGACTTACTTACAGCGCCATTAAATAAAGTACAAATAAATTAATTGTATAACATAATATCCTCCGCAATATATCCAATGACTCGATTAACAGAACCTCGTCTTTTAAATTGTGTCTTACGTCAGTGTGAGATTAACATATAGTATTTTCTTCGTCTGTCCATGTATATCATATTTCTGCGCTGTCTCTATTTAACGTTGTTGTTGTTGTTTTTGTTATTGTTATTATTATTATTATTATTATTATTATTAGTGGCGTGATACTGAGTCCACTTGGTACTGCGGCCACTATTACCCTATTGTACTAGCCCAGGTTGATAGAGTATAGTGGTTGTGGAGCAATTGGTGCAATGAATTTGGGAGAGGAAACCGAAGTACTCGGAGAAAACCTGCCCCAGTGCCACTTTTTCCACCACAAATCCCATAGGACTTGACCTGGTTTCGAAACAAATTCGCCGCGGTTGGAAACCGGCGACTAACCACCTGAGCCATGGCACGGCCTTTTTAACATTACGCGTTAATTCAGTTTAGCGGCATCGTTAAGTAACCATATAAATCATCCAGTTTTGTGGTGCCAACCTTCGTGTTCAAGTACGCTTCCTAGTGCGAACAGTGAAGAGGTGTGTCAGGTGCCGCTCCGTAAACAGTGCTTACAGTTGAAAGGGAAGACAAACCCAAACGTACAAGTGGAACTAAGTAGCTGTACAACCCGCCGACTCAATCCGACGTGCATACAACTAACTCAGCGCAAAAAGATTCCGCAGAGCGAGTGGTGTTCCTACTCGGGAACGAAACTGGGCCAGCATCAGCCATGCACAGTCAGCCTCCTCTACAGACCGGGCCAGCACCAGCCATGCACAGTCAAACTCCTCTACAGACTGGGCCAGCATCAGCCATGCACAGTCAGCCTCCTCTACAGACCGCGCCAAACCAACCACAAACATCGCAGGTCTACTACAATCAACCAAACCAATGGTCATAAAACTTACCATTTCCGCCGATAAGGACGAAACAGATAACAAATCAAGCACAACTACCGCAATCCAATCAACAAATTCTCCATCAGGTACAAACTTCGTGTAGCTAAGACGACCTGAACATGAGTGAAGAAGACAGCTACAAAAACCATCAATGGCAAACGAAAAAGAATAAACTATCAAACACCTGCCGAAATAGCAGAGCAAATCCAAACTACTAACAGATTTGACTCTCTTAGTGAACGATAACAGCCAAAATAGGTAACCACCAACCTCAAAGAATCCCGCTAATACAAAAAAGAGAACCCAAACCACCACCTATCTATATTTACGGGGTGAATAACTTTAAAGCAATGCCAAATAACCTTGCCAAGGTCACCGAAAATGATACTTATACAGCAAAAGCGCTGCCCAACAATACAAAAAAATCATGCCAAATGTGCCAGAAACATATATAAAACAAATCCAACATGTTAGGGAGGAAAGAATCATACATCACACGTACCAACCGAAACAGGAAAGAGCGTACAGAATAGTAATTCGCGATCTGCATCACGCTATACCAATACGCGACATAACAGAAGAATTAAACAAGAAAGGGCATAAAGTAAGGAACATGATAAATGTAAAACATAGTCAGCAAAGAACCACTGGCTCTCTTCTTTGTTGGCTTGGATTCTCAAAGCAACGACAAAGAAATTTACAACTTAGAATTTTTGCTAAACTGCAAAATTCGTGTTGAACCGCCCAGACGCAAAAACACTATTGTACAATGCACAAGATGCCAAGACTATGGTCATTCAAAAAAATATTGTAAGAAGCCATTCAACGGTGTCAAATGCAGTGGACCGCATGACACATAATCCTGTAGAAAACCCAGACACCCCAGCTAAATGTGTCCTTTGCAACGAAAATCATCCTGATAATTACAAAGGATGCACCGTATACCGTGATCTAATTAACTCAAGAAACAAAGATAATCCCAACACCTCAACAAGCCACAAACTACGTACGTCAAAATATAAGTTATTCACAAGTAGCGTCTGAAAGACCAGCGACTCACCAAACCAACAACAGTCCCGCAGATATCGTAAGCCAGCTTACAATGTTTCTCAACCAATTTGAAAACATGTTCAACCAGCTTCTCAACCAAAACACTGTGATATTAACCACGCTAGCCACTATTATAAACAAATAGCGCAAACAGCGAAAACAGTAATAATAGCAGCATGGAAGCCCAACGGCATAAACAACCATATTGAAGAAATTACTGTATTTCTAAAAACAAATAAAATAGACATCCTACTCATATCAGAAACCCATACTACTGAACAAAGCGTCATCAAAATACCTTATTATACTATCTATTATGCCAACCATCCTGATAGGACAGCCCACGCATGCTCAGCTCTAATTATCAAAACAAAGTTGAAACACTACGCAATAGAACTTTTTTTTTCCTTGGCACTACAGCCCCAGTGGGCCTACGTCTACCTCCATGAACTTCTCCGTTCACTTCTGTTTTTCTAGATCTTACACATACGGTATGACTCGTTTGGCGGGTGATCAGCTCGCCGCAAGGCCTCTACCTGTACACAAACACAGAAAAACGCACACATACAAACTAAACATCCATGCCCTGAGTGGGATTCGAACCCACTATCCCGGTTTCCAAGCGAGCGAAGACAGTGAATGCCTTAGACCGCTCGGCTACCGTGACCGGCAATGGAACCATATATCACGAACAAAATACAAAGCGTAATAATAAAGCTAGAATCCATGGCCCGACCTCTGGTCATCGCTGCAATATATAGCACCCCAAGACATGCGATCTCGCACCAAGAATACGAAGACTTCCTGCTCCACTTGGTCCACACTACCTAGTGGCCGGCGACTGGAACGCCAAACACACTGCATGGGGCCCTAGACTGATCACACCTAACGGTAGAAATCTGCTGAATGTTATAAAACAAAACAACCTGAACTACATATCAACAGGAGAGCCGACACATTGGCCTATTGGTTTAAATAAAACACCGGACCTATTAGACTTTACAATCACAAAAAGCATTTCCGGCATTAATAGCTCCATAGAAGCTAACCTAGACATGTCATCAGACTACAGTCTGATCATAATAACACTAAGTAATTATGTAATCTGGAAGGAACAACCACCACAACTTTGTAATAGGAATACCAATTGGACGCAATTCCGAGATTACATCAACGACAACATTGCCCTATATTCCCGACTAAAAGAAAACCAAGCTCTTGAAGACGCAGTGGACTACATTACCAAACTAATACAAACAGCTGCATGGATATCCACACCAGAAAGGAAAAAGACAACTCAGGAAGCTCCTAACGTTCCACTACACATCAGGGAATTAGTCTACAAAAAACGCCAAGCAAGACGCAGGTGGCAAAATAGCAGAAACCCACTAGACAAAACAGAACTCAACAAGCTAACTCAAAATCTACGATGAGCCATAGAACAGGTCAAGAACGAAATGTTCAAAATTTATATTACAAACTTATCACCAGACGACCACTCACTGTGGAGAGCCACAAAGAAATTTAAGAGACCAACACTTACAATACCACCGATTTAAAAACAAGACAGAAGCTGGGCACGGACAAATAAAGAGAAAACAAATTTATTCGCTGAGTCCCTTGCAACAGTCTTTACATCAAACAACGAAAATAACAAAAATAACAACGAAAAGGAGGACGAAGTCGAAACCTTCCTAAACTCTCCCTGTCAGCTATCGCCACAGATAAGAGCCTTTTCACCAACAGAGGTCACCAGTTTAATAAACCTGCTCAACCCTCATAAGGCACCCGGATAGGATCTAATAACAGGCGCTCTGCTAAAGAATCTCCCACGAAAAGCCATCGTACTACTAACAACTATTAACAGCACCATGATGAGACTATGTTACTTTCCTTTGCAATGGAAGTACGCCCAAATCATAATTATACCCAAACCCGGAAAACTACCAACCGAAATCAGTTCGTACAGACCGATAAGCCTACTGCCCACACTACCCAAAGTATTCGAACGGCTCATCCTTAAAAACTTGCAGAAACAACACCTACTAATGACATAATCCCTACACACCAATTTGGCTTCCGAGCCAATCACCACAATCCAACAGTGCCACAGAATCGTCAACAAAATAAAAGAAAGCATCGAAGGAAAGAAAACGTGTACCTCGGTCTTTCTCAACGTTCAGCAGCTTTTGACAAAGTGCGGCACAAAGGGTTACTGTATAAACTGAAAATGAACCTATCCGCACTATTATATTGTACCATGTTACGCGACTGAGAACCCCCCTTCCCCCTCCTCTCCACGGTAACGTAGCGCTCCCCGCCACTCCCCTCCGCGGTGAGGTCACGCGGTGACGTAACGCGCAACGCTAACGTAACCGTAATCAACGTCCTACTGTGACGTGGCACTCATTACGCCACAGGCAAGCACTGCAGCTATATAAGTGGATGCACAGTGCGTGATCAACAGTTCTCAAGGCAGCCGCCCACGAGTTGAGTTGGAACATAGCAGCCTGCGAGTGTGCGATAACTAAGAAGTCAGCGAGCGGAAGACTTGTTGTGTGCTTTCCAGACATAGTGATTGCTGTAGTACAGTNATGGTATATCCACCTTACCGTGGTGGTGGGGTTTGAGAGCTCCTGAGACCCTGAGAGCTATGCCGGCGGTAGCATAGCTACAGGTAGGGCCACTCATGCCGGACAGGTTAAGGGGTAGGAGCCAGACAGAGAGGGATACCCTGGTCCTCCAGGTTGGGGGGTTGGGCGTGAGGCTAACGACCTCAAACTTTAAAAACTAAAGTGTTCAGAAATCCGAGGAAAGAGTAGCCGGACGGACCTATTCAAGACGACCAGGAAAATGTTTAAAGGATTTGAGAATTGGATCTTGGAATGTACTATCTCTTTACAGAGCCGGAGCACTAAACTTGAACTTGCTACTTGAACAACTAGATAGCTATAAACTAGATATCACTGCTATACAAGAATGAGGTAGTTGGGTAAAGGAGTAATGGAAAAGAGGGATCATATTGTATTCTATAGCTGTCAGAAGAAGAGTCACATGTTTGGAACAGGTTTTATTGTTAATAAAAAAAATGAAGCATCTTATTTTAGACTTCCAGGCAAAATCTCACAGAACATGTAGGCTACGAATTAAGGA
>NW_019737992.1:453021-456716 GCF_002891405.2 Cryptotermes secundus
TTTTTAACTATAGCCTTATTTGTGCACATGCCCCAACTGAAGATAAAAGTGATGAGGAGAAAGACTCCTTTTATGATGAATTGGATGAAATATATGGCGAATGTCCAAAAAGGGATTGTAAAATAATCATAGGGGACATGAATGCCAAAGTGGGTAATGAGTATTTATATAGATAGGTTATTGGAAAACATAGCCTACATAACAAGTCAAACGATAATGGGATGAGATTAATAAATTTTGCTTCCTCAAGAAACATGGTAATAGGTAGTACAATGTTTAATCACAAGGGTATACATAAACGAACCTGGAAATCCCCTGATGGAAATGTGTTTAATGAAATTGATCTCATCATAATAGATGTAAGATATTGTCAGGAGTTACAGGGGGGGGCCACCTTGACTCTGATCATTACTTAATAATATCAAAGATTAGAAGTTGAATATCTAATGCAAGGAAGATACATGGATCCCAGGCTAAGAGATTGAATTGTGGAAAATTGGTGGAACAAGGAGTTGCAACCAGATATACTGGATTAATTGGTGAATGCCTGGCAGGTCTCTCTGATAGTGAGGATGTCAGTGAAGCTTGGAGGGGCCTCAGAGATGTTATTATAAATGCTGCTGGTGCAGTCTTAGAAAGAATGGAAAGGATAAAATATAAGAATTGCTTTGATGGAGAGTGTGAGCAAGGGACAAAAAAACCAGGCATATAAGAGAATGCAGGAATGGAACCATATTCGAGGGGGCGTGGAAGAATACCGTGAAGCGAGAAGAAAAGAAAAAAGATTGCATAAAAAGAAGAAAAGGGAATATGATAAACAAGAACTGATTGAACTGGAGCATTTAAGAAGTTCAAACGAAATTAGAGCGTTTTATCAAAAACTAAACAAGAGTCGAAAGGACTTTCAACCTAGAACAACCTTATGTAGAGATAAAGAAGACACAATATTGAGTAGCGATGAAGCAATAGTGGAAAGATGGGTGCAATATTTTGAGGAATTATTAAATAGTAACGCCTCTGAACAAGTGGAAGGTATGACCATAGACCGGAATCAAGGAAATTTTGAGGCTGAAGAGCCAGCGCCGACCATAAAAGAAGTAGAACAAGCTATCAAAAATTTGAAAAATAATAAAGCTCCAGGAATGGATCTCATCATGGCAGAATTAGTGAAATTTGCAGGCCCAGAATATGCCAAGCACTTACATCAGCAAATAGTTAAGATACGGATAAATGAAATAATCCCAGAGGAATGGAACCTAAGTATTGTATTCCCCATCCATAAGAAAGGCGATGTCATGGTATGCTCTAATTATAGAGGAATTAGTCTGTTGTGCACAGCATATAAAATATTTTGCAACATTCTATTTAACAGACTCTCTCCCTTTGTGGAAGGCATAATTGGGGATTATCAATGTGGGTTTCGTCAAGGAAGATCAACTAACGATCAGATTTTCACTATTCGACAGGTCCTTGAAAAGTGTAATGAATTCCAAATTGAAACACATCTTTTCATTGACTTCCGATCAGCCTATGACTGATAGAGATAATCTTTTTTCTGGCACTGGAAGTATGTACATTCCACGGAAGTTAATCGCCTTAGTCATAGCCACTGTGAGAAAGACCCAATGCCAAATTAAGATTCAGAATATGTTGTTCAGCCCTGTAATAACTAGAAATGGAGTTCGACAAGGGGATTCCCTAGCCTGCCTTTTGTTCAATATAGCACTAGAGAAGGTAGTTAGAGATGCAGGCATCAACATAAGGGAACTATATTCTATAAGTCAGTTCAAATTTTGGCATTTGCAGATGATATTGATATAATTGGTAGAACACAAAAATCTATGAAAGAAGCTTTTCTTAATTTGGAAAGAGCAGCAAAAAAGATGAATCTACAAATTAACCAAAATAAAACAAAGTACATGCCGGTAACCAAGAAAGACTGTGCTAATGGACCTGCATATATTGAAACTGGGTCATATAAATTTGAGGTTGTATGTAGTTTTACTTACCTTGGATCAGAAGTTAACTGTAAAAATGACATCAGTGATGAAATAAAAAAGCGTGTACTTGCGGCAAATAAATGTCTCCATGGCCTTAGGAAACACCTGAAATCCCAATTAATACCCAGGAAAACCAAAACTATGATGTATAAAGTACTTATAAGATCAGTGCTATCTTATGCCTCTGAGACCTGGCCACTGTCAAGATCGGATGAAAGACTGTTAACTATATTTGAAAGGAGGATCTTGAGATATATCTTTGGACCAGTGGAAGAAAATGGAATATGGAGTTAGAGGTATAACCATGAGCTATACAAACTATTTAATGAACCAGACATTACTGGTTTTATAAAGGTGAAAAGACTTGAATGGGCTGGACACACAATACGTGCCAGCGAAAATAGAACCATCAAGAAAGTGCTTAACACCAAACCAGAAGGAAACAGGAGAGTGGGAAGACCAAGATTGAGATGGGAAGAATGTATGTGGCAGGACATAAGAATTTTGGGTATAAAGAACTGGAGGAATGTAGCATCGAATAGAGAAGAATGGCGAGCAATCCTGAGGAAGGCCAGGGCTCATAAACGGCTGTCGTGCCAGTGATGATGATGATGATGATGATGATGATTATGATAAAATCGTACTTTAACGTACGTTATTACTAGGGACCAGACTTTAATGCAAATGCATAGTTCTTTCTTGCAACCAGAAAGTATGCTCGTTTGTATATATGTATGAATTATTTCATTTCCTAAATTTTGGACATGATTTGATGGTGTATATAATGCATATTTTGCATGTTTTATGAATAAGCATCATATTTTCGAAGATCTCTATTTATACTGCATATTTCCCTTTACAAATATTTATCATATATATTTTTTAATTTTATGTTTTTAATTATGGTCGTGTGTATACAATTTTTCTTTTCCGCGTTAGAATATGTTGCATATTTGACTCAACATTTCATCATGATTCATGTTTCTGATGCAATACCCAGGACGGGACTTCCTCGATCCCTGTACCAGTAACTTTCCTCATCCGCGTATCATCAAGTGGCCGCGAAGAGATTAGTCGGAAGCGTCCACATGCAGCCGCTATCAACGTAATACTATTCAACCGATAAGGGACTTCACTTATTTATTTCCGAAGTGTCCATGAGGTTCGTTACGCTTCTTCATTTGAAGCTGGGGCCATTCACATTAGTGGTGACTAGTATGTGGTTAAGTTTGTTTAGTTATTTGTAGCCATGCCGAAAGTGAAAATAAGTCAGAAAACTAAATTACAGATGTAGCAGCGGGAGTTCGAAGGAGAGATGATAAGTATGGATAACGAAATTCTTTATTGCCGAGCGTGTGAGAAAACAGTTGGTTGTGAAAAATGCTTTCAAGTGCTTCAACATTTGAACACTAATATACAAAAAGAGAATGTTAAAATTAAATCCACGAAAAGTGCTGCTATTCAAAAATTGCTTAGTGAATTTTCTAATAATAGTTTTTCACAATTTTCCTCTGATTTATGCGAAGCCTTTTTATCGGCAGATATTCCGCCGTGGAAACTAACCAATCCTACTCTGAGATACTTCATAGAGAAGTATACACAGTGCAAAGTGCCGGATGAATCTACTGTGCGCAAAAATTACGTGAAGCAGTGTTACGATCTTACAATTGAAAGCATTAGAGATAAGATTCAAGA
>NW_019737992.1:457163-566730 GCF_002891405.2 Cryptotermes secundus
TTTCCTCACTGGAGGCAAGCAATAGCAATACTACCTTGTATCAGTCGTTAAGTGTGTTCAAAACCACTGTTTCCAAATTGAATTCGGTTCCTGGAAGAGTAGGTGAAGTAGTAAAGGAAAAAGTACACAGCATTTTTTAAAAAAATCCAAGATATGAACAAATTCTGTATGAAATTGAAGGAATTTTATCCGGTAAACGTACTGAACTGCCAAGTAAAAAGTCGCTAACAGTGAACAAATAGCGGCTTTTGTACATGCGCCCCTAAGTTCGTGTGAAGTGGAAAGAAGTTTTTCCCGCTATAAGGACATCTTACGAGACAACAGAAGGTGACTAACTATGGAAAACCTAAAACATTTAGTAATTGTGAACTGCAACAGANCATGATTTGTATTTAAGTATAGCTTTTTATTGCAAGTGAATCATTCAGTGATTACATAAAATTAACTTAAATATTGATTTGTTGGTCTTAAAATAATATAAAATCAATTTTAATATTTGGTATAAATTTTTATGTGCATATTTTAGTGCATATTTCGGAAGTTTTTCATGCATAAATGCATACATATTTAAGGGATTATAAGGGCATAAAAATCCGGTCCACAGTTAATACCAACTCAAAATCGACTATGAATTATCCGAATACCATCTAACAAGCGTAGGAGTTCCACAGGGCAGCGTCTTGGGCCCATTTCTGTGCCAAATCTTTATAGGTGACGTCCCACTAACAGACAATACGCTAATGGCAACATTCGCCGATGACACAGCAATAATGCCATCAGACCAAGATCCAAATACAGCCTCCCAAAAACTGCAGCAACACCTCAACTCACTCCAAAACTGGATGGAACAATGGAAGATCAAAGTAAATCCTGCAGAATCCTCCCAAATAACATTTAAAACAAGAAGAGCTGTCTGCCCGCAAGTTAGTATCAACAGCATCCCCATACCCATCAAACAAGAAGTTAAGTATTTAGGACTCCACCTTGACGAGAAACTAACGTGGAGAACGCATGTAAAAGCTAAGAGAAGACAACTAGAGCTCACAACCAAAAATATGAATTGGCTAATCGACGAAAAATCACAGCTATCTCTTGAAAACAAAATAATCCTATACAAAACGATAATAAAACCAGTCTTGGCCTACGGGACAGAGTTATGGGGATGCAGCAAACCTTTCCAAAACGCTAAGAAAACTAGTTAATGCTCCCTGGTACGTATCAAACGCTATCTTACACAATGATCTAAGCATACAATATGTAACAGAAGTCATCAGAGCATACGCGGAGAAACACAAAAACCGGACCACTCAAAACAACAAGCAACTAATAAGAAACCTCTTCAACCAACTACCAATAGAAAGAAGTCTAAACAGAATGTGGCCAGAGGATCTCATTAGATAAGCACCAGAGAATCATCGCAGGATGATACCTGCTTCAATATTACACACACCCATCCCTTTTACTAATTACTCTATTTATGTATATTGACTATATTGTAAAATTATTTCAAAATAAAAAAAAAAACCTTCGTGTTCGATGCCTTCCTAAAGGAATGAACAAAAATCCAGTGAACGGAGGCCCGTACGAAAATATTAACTTTTCTCACACTGCAGACACGCTAGCAGGACCAGAAATCCCCTGCCTGTTGTGGAACCCTAGGGTTCGTTCCCAGTTCATTCGCGAGTGTCTACCCCGAGCCAGGAGAATTATCTTTTTCCGGGATCCCTTTTGATGTTACTCCCCATCTGCACCTAAAGAACCTGCCCTACACAGTGTCTTGAGTTTCCGAGGTTCAGGTCTCATGTCCATTTTCCGACTTCCGGTTCATTCCAAAGGACAGATCAAAGCACTAGGCCCCGCGTTGTCTTCTTTCGCGATGGAGCATAATTGGTCAAACACCTGAACCTCAAGCTCGATACCACTCACTGTCGGCTGTCCCAGGCTGTAGGCCTGCATACACAGTTACCCTCTACACCTGAAGGCCGCGTGGAAATATTTTATTCAATATAAATGGCCGAAACCAACAAGCGAAAGGCATACGGAAGCCTGTGCAAATATTGTTCGCGCAATCGCTTGATCTTCAACAAACAGTCGCCCTGTGCTTCAGAACGCGGGAACACAAGTCATTATTAAAGTGCAGTGTCGTGTCCGTAGGATAACAAATATGATAAAAATACAACACATCCCATTCGAGTACTAAAGAGAGAGAGATATAATCAACAAAATGACGTCCACGTGTTGAGTTCCCATATTTCATCATTCCAAATCGGCACCAGAGCTCCCATCCATGTCCTCATGTTATTTGTCCATGGATTTTTCTCCCCTACACCTGCTTCGAATGTGTTTCTTTTTAATCCAAATTGTGTATGTCACAACGCATGTGTTTATCCATATTTACTTCCCGTGATCAGGAGACAGGATTTGTAACGATGAGTTGTGGTGTGGGGCAGAGGATTAGTTGAAATAATATTGTGATGTATGCTTCAAATCGCAGCTCTAAAAATGTCAACAGCCGTCAAATTAAGAAGACAGCGGAACTGACAAGAAACACGCAGTCTTGTTCCCTTTAATGTATTTGATGACATCATAAGGCACAACCTGACAGGTCATCAGAGAACTCCGAAACCACAAGACGCCTCCCATCTGAAAGAATACTCTGCCCATATCTGGTCCGAAATCATGAATCTGCCACGAAGAACTGAAAATACGAACGAGCTCATTAGTGAAATTATTGTCTGGAGTTCTTAAATCGAAGTGCATAAAATGAAAGCACTATACAGACGTCACTTCCGTCTCTCGGCCTTCCTCTCCGTCGGATTACATTTCATCTTCTAAAGCATATAACACCCTTCAATTAAATTTAATATGAACATCTACACTAATTATTGTCCCGCGAATTAAATATGGCCCAATTTTACAAATCGGAACTTGAACAAATATTTCATGAACTGTTCAGCGAGAAAAGCTGCTAAGCCCATTTGAATAAGAACAGGGTAAAAGGGTAAGAGTAGGGTCTAGGAAGAACTTATGATACCTACTTTGCTTCTAATGATTCAACCAATTTAGTAAGCCTATCAGCAACTGCACATTAGTAACTTTAAAAAAAAAGTACAAATTAGTTTTTCCTTCCTGCGCGCTTTTTCCAGCAACAGACCCTTATAGGTGCTGTGTTAAATCTGTAGGACATAACCCGAGAGTCTTGCATCGTTGCCATATCGTCAATAGATTAACAATTTTCACGCAAAATTTGTATGTTGCACTACCACCTCTGAAACTCCAACATACGCCATGTTGGTATTACTGTTATCAGGAAATTACAAGTCACAAAGGTTCTGTGTGCTCTAATGGCATGAAGTTTATTCGCAAAATCTATCTCTCGGTTCCCAAGCTGCGATACACTGACGGTCACATGGATATAACAGAGCCTGTTTTAAGGTCAAGTTATCGCTGTGCTTAATTAAGCAGCACGTTATGCAGATATATGGAGGTACTGAGGTATAGCTTCTTGAATTTTCAATCTCGTCATTAGAAGAGGGTAATGTTTTATTGCTAGTGGGGTAGGACTAAGTCCCTTGTGCTGTGGCCACTTCTGGCCTATTGTACCAGCCCCAAATGACAGGTGAGGGTGATTGTGGAGCAACTGGTGGAATGAAGATTGGCAGGGGAAACCGAAATACTCGGAGAAATCCTGCCCCAGCACCACTTTGTCCACCAGAAATCCCACTTGACCAGACCCGGGATCGAACCCGGGCCAGCTACTAACCGCTTGAGCTATGGTGCGGCCTAGAAGAGGGTTAATGGTCGACTTGCCGCCCCGGCTGCTTTATCCCCAGCGAAAAGTCTCACCGGAACTGTAACCGCACCATCGAAATCCTTCCCGCCCCCTTTTTTGTCAGTAGCTAATAGAGTTAATAATAAGAATTTAGGAAGAAACAAAGGTTCAAGACACACTGTAAGAACAAGGAATATGCAATGAGCAGAGAGACCAAACTTGTGCGGACAAGGACATCTGCTAGTCCTTACGTCCAAGCTTCTGATGTTATTTTCCAGAAGGGCAGAAATAATACTTCAAGAAACCCCACTGAGTTTCTTTAGAAATTGAGAATTGGCCTTACAGCGGCAAGCCACTTTGAGGATTCGAGAAGTGACAGTTTCTACCAGCCGTAAGTCAAAAGTGGGAGTGTCAGGAGATCATTAGCGACCCCTCGTAAGTTCTATCGCTGTCAATTTAGCCGTTTGGTCTTTTATAGCGAAATTCCCTTAAAAACAATCTGTCATTGGCCGGAATCAAAATGAAGCCAACTCCCCTTATTTGAATCAGCCTATCATTGAAATTAGGAGGAAAGGAGAATAGGCAGATACAACTCAGTTAGAACCTCTGGCTCGGCAGAGAGTTCAGTCTAAGATTTTAGTCGTCTATCAACTTTTGAACTTGGCGGAGGCAAACCCCGCTTGTAAGCCGAAACTAAATCAGGTTGTGAGCATTTACGAAGCCAAGTGTCATTAAGTGCCTAAGCCAAGTGTATCAAGTCTAATGGCAGTGATGAAAGTTGTCTCACGTTTCTCACAGCAACAACAATAAAGTGCTGTGGTGTAAAGTGCATTGTGTTGATCAGAGGTACATCACCCTCACTTGTCCGAGCCTGGCCCATATCCGACCTAAGATAGACTCATCTCCACTAGCTAGTCAAACCCACATGCTCACTCCTTCCCCGCTTACTATGAATCGTAAACAGTCTCTAGCTGTTTGCTGGCGCCCATATTATCGAATCCAATCCTGAAATCCAACCACTAATAATCTCAACTGAAGGAAGAAGCGGTGGAGCCGGGTCAAGCCGAAACTAGCTACGACCTAGCAACTTCAGCAGCGGCAACACCAGGTGGGGCAGCGTCAGAGTGGTCCTCGGAGCAGAGGGGCCGATCGCCATCGACTCCCACCCCCTGCACTGCTATTGAGACGGAGCCGCAGGCGGAAGGAAGGACGGACGGTTACAGAACTAACTGGTGGGTTGGCGTAATATATGCGAAAAGAATATTTCTTGCACTACTGACAATCGAGCCCCAACTCCTCAGTAGCCCAGCCAGTGACCTAGTCACTATACTAAGCTCGTTAAGCAAAATATACAAAATTATAATTTTGCCTGTAGTTTTCATTGAGGGCGAAACGTTGTCCCTGGCATTAGGGGAAGAAGGTACATGAGAACGAGGTGCTCAGGAGAATACCAGAACCGAAGAGGGTTGAAATGACAGAAAGCTGAAGAAAACTGCATAATGAGGAGCTTCATAACTTGTTCTCTTCGCCAAATATATTTAGAATGATCAAGTCAGGGAGGGTGAGGTAGACAGGGCATAAAGCAAAAGCGGGAGAAGAGAGGAATGCATATAGAATATTGGTGGGAAAACCAGAAGAGAACACTAGGAAGACCTAGACGTAGGTGGGAGGATAAAATGGAACTAGAGAAATAGGATTAATTTAGCTCAGGATAGGGACCATCGAAGGGATCTTGTTAATATTAATAAACCTTTAGGTTCCAAATATTATTGTGCAATTCTTGAGCAGCTGAGCGACTCTCGGCTTCTCAAGTCGAACACAGTTCCGCTGAGTTAGTTAGTTAGTAAGTAACTTACTTAATTGGCTGCGCCATAGCTCAAACGGTTAGTCGCTAGCTTCCCACCGCGGCGACCCGGGTTCGATCCGGGTCTGGTTAAGTGGGATTTGTGTTGGACAAAGTGGCGCTGGGGCAGGTTTTCTCCAAGTACTTCGGTTTCCCCTGCCAATCTTCATTCCACCAATTGCTCCACAATCACCCTCACCTATCATCTGGGGCTGGTACAATAGGACAGAAGTGGCCGCAGTACAGGAGACTTAGTCCCACCACACTAGCAATAAAGAAAAATACTTACTTACTTAGTTAATGACCTTAAGCAGTGAATTCAAACTAAGAAGATAAGTGACGCTTGCTTATGCACTAACACGCCGCGGAATAACAAATCCGACCCAGCACACCGCTGCACAACTCGAAGAGACAATGCACCTACCGTCTCATACACTGCTTAACTTGCCTACAGGTGCCTCGGAAACGAAATAGACTGTTGTTCCGAAAACCATTTTAATTACTGAACACGAGGAAAAAAAAACACTTGAAATCCGTCCAACAGGCAGATCGGTTGCGACAAAATCGACATTTCACGTTTGGGCCCCTATTGCGCGTTACCGTCCTGTCTGCAATTTTACTTAGGGAGTAGGGTTCGACAGATTGTTGCAATTTGATCAAAACTGTTAAAGCCATTTTAAAGACTTTTTTCATTTTTCGGTCCCATCTGAAGAGCCACTCTTTTCTGGAAACGGAACGTTCGTATTCACCGGGAAAAGGCGTATGACGGACAACGGCTTAAACACAAAATATGAATGAAATCTTTCCACCGTTCGGCGCTAGGCGCATGTATATACATATCGAATATACGCGTAAATAACATACAAATGTAGGTACGTACAGAAATTTTTATGCATACATATATACATACACACATACAAATATAGCTACGTATATATACATACATTGACCGCCTCTATGGTCTAGTGGTCAGAGTTCCTGGCTACAGATCCACAGGTCCGGGTTCGATTCCCGGCGCTACCAGATTTTCTGAGAAATAGTCGGTCTGGGACGGGGTCAACTCAGCCTCGTGAGGGTAACTGAGGAGGTATTTCAAGGAAATAGTGGATCCGGTCTAGAAAACCAAAATTAACGGCCGTGGGGATTCGTTGCGCTGACCACGCAACACCCTCTATNATTCAGGAGTGCCGAAAACCTGTAATCATTAGTTGGTTTTATCCAGAGCTTTCCCGTTTACACTACGTACATGAGAATAAAAAACTGCACCGAAAATTATTCAGCGAATAAACGCCCATGCACATTAAACCAGTTGTGTAGCGCACACCAGCGCGTATCCTCGCCTGGTCATTCTCCCACCTCCCGTTCTATATCTCTTCTTCTCCTCGTTGTATCTTTTCTCACATTTCTATCCTTCCTCGCATATTCCACTCTCGCGTCCCACTTCCCCCTTTTACTTCCCTTTACTCTCTCATAACCTTATCTCCCTTCTCCACCCAACCAGAATATATAATTTGCATTTTTCCCCTCCCAGATCCAATGGCGCGCGTGAGATTAGGCTGAAGAGCGGTATGCAGGAAAATAGCTGTGAGCTATTTAAAGAGAAAATACTGTGGGCCCGCCGACTACTCTTTTCCGAGATTTCCTGATGATTTTCAATATAAGTTAGGGGTGTAGTAGCATGGGGCTAGAGAATTACATTACTTAATCTTTCTTCCCAAATCTAAAGGCCACGATGACTAAGGCTTTAACTAAAAGTAATCACATTGAAAGTCCGACGTTGTGGGGCGCTGAAATGCATCGAAGCAATTTTCGTCTTTTTTTTTTTTTTCATTAATGGGTTTATCTTTCAAACACAACCCTGGCTTTGCTTAAAGTGATAAAAAAACCCTAAAACGAGTCTGTAATAAAGTAATGGATATTTTAACGTTACATCAATCTTCTAATTATGTTTAAGAAGTCATCACGGCATGTATAAGTTTTCATCAAATTTGCTACCGACCAAGTAGAGGCCACCAAGGGAAGTGATGCTGCTCCACAGCCGGTATACAGTTATCTGTGGCGACAGGAAGTGACAGGAGATTTGGCGAATTGCATAATTGTTAGTCCTCATCAAATTCTATTTTTTTCCCCTTGGCACTAGAGCCCCAGTGGGCCTACGCCTACCTCCATGAACTTCTCCGTTCACTTCGGTTTTTCTAGATCTTACACATTCGGTAGGACTCCTTGGGCGGGTGATCAGCTCGTCGCAAGACCTCTACCTGTACACATACACAGAAAAACGCACACAAACATCCATGCCCTGAGTGGAATTCGAACCCACGATCTCGGCTTCCGAGCGAGCGAAGACAGTGCATGCCTTAGACCGCTCGACTACCGTGACCGGCCATCAAATTCTATTAGGTTCCTCAAATAAAAGAGGATGAGATGGGTGCGCATGTAATGCGGCTGGGACAGAAGACGAGAAAAGGGAAAAGGAAGAGGCCACTTGGAATGTTGAACCTTAGATAGGAGGATCTTAAAGAAAGAGGGTAGAAGGACGTCAGCTGGATTCAGCTGGCTCGGAAGAGGGACCTGTGGTGGGGCATGGTAAAGAACCTTCGGGTTTCATAAAATGTCAGAAAATTATTATCGGGGAGTGTCCGACTATCAGTCTGTTTGTCTATGGCGCACATTCTGTTCTGAACACACCAAACCAAAGTCGTCCGGTTTCGGGTCTAAGCATTTTGAAATGTGTACTTTACGGTCTTTCGTCATCGCTGCTTTTCATGTTCACTTTCCGCATATACAAATTAAACTGTCTACAGAAAATAATCGGCAAATAATACCTTACATTCATTAAGACATATTTTTCCCACATGTTCTTATACGTACGTGTATGTATACAATCTCAAATAAACGTCAAATAACTTACCGACACGTGTTTTGTATGTCTTGTTGCCTATTTCTATTTCGTACGATGATGCACACAATGCAAAAACGCATAAAGACGAAACATTCCAGCAAAGCGTGTGGTAAGATGTGAACTTCCAAACCGAAGCAACAATGTGTTATAGAGTAGGTTACTCTGGCCTGTGACGTAGTTTAGGTGGTGATGAACATGCGAAATGCTATCATGATGATTGTCAGTGAGAAGGGGAGGGGAGGAAGCAAAAAAATAACACTGTACCATTTCTGGAAATATTAGGAGCCCTTCACAACAGTCATTTACTTGAATTCTTAGACCTAATTTTATATCGCCTGATATTTTCGTGGTAACTCTACCCAAAAATTTTTTAATGTCAGTTCTGAAACTTAGTAAGTCGTATAACTTTGTGTTGTTTCCGACAAAAAATATCACCAAATCCTTAGGACCTGAAGGCTGACCATGATGTATGAGGACATTCGTGGTTTCTCTCAAATATCTTCAGGCAAATGCGACAATAGCACCTATATTTAATGAACGATCGTTTACTTACACTTCACTTCCGTCCGTTACTCACTAACCGTCATAACATTCAGCGGTACGTAACTTGAACTACTGGAGCTGTTGTTGAATAAAACAGAAACTGATGCAAATAACCGACTGGTCAGACACTTTAGGCCGAACAGTGCTTCAAACATCAGTTCTCTTCTCCGTCAAGCAACGCTAATCTCTGTTTATTCTTTGCTCTGCATGGAATAGACCCAGCAATGGGCCGATCCAATGAACAATTCTGCTAAGCGTCTAAGGGTCCACTCCTCCCATTGGGACATGCGCGTGCCTGATGAGTGAAGGCACACGCAAACGTAAGCATAACAACTTCACCTCAGCCGGGAAATCACATCTCTAGTTTCAGTGCCAACTACATACTTCTTAAAGCAGAATTCAACTGCAGTTTAAGTGACTTACCTTTTGCTTTGGGTGTTCTGGACACGGAACCCCCACCTCCTTCCGGGTGCGTTGGTGGCGTGGACTGTCGTCCCCCTCGGGAGAGCTCTTTGCTGTTACTGATACAACTGGAGGAGCCATTGTCGCGGTCTGGAACTTCCTCCTTGATCAGCTTCGGTTCCATCTACAGCTGTGAACACAGAGAACAATCCTGAGCTGGAGTACTTCCGGTAAGGCTGTGACAGTAAACAGAAATGTAAGCGGACTTAAGATGAGGCTGCCTCTTTGAAAGCGGCCTCTGACGGAAACTGATTGACTGAATCCAATCCATACCATCCCATCCTATCCCTCAAAGATCCATCTTCATATTGTTCACCCACCTACGCCTTGGTCTTCCCTGTGGTCACTTTCCTTTTGGCTTTACCACCAATATCCTATATGCATTCCTCGTCTCCCCCATTCGTGCTACATGCCCTGATCACCTCAACCTCCTTGACTTGATCATGCTAATTATACTTGGAGAAGAGTACAAGTTATGAAGCTCCTCATAATATGCAGTTCTATCTAACATCCAGTCACTTCATCCCTCTTCGGTCCAAATATTCTCAGCTTCCTGTTCTCAAACACCCTCATTCTATGTTCGTCCCTTGATGTCAGAGACCACGTTTCACACTCATATAGAACCACAGGCAAAATTGTAGTTTTGTATATTTTAATTTTTATGTTTATGGACAGCTGACGAGAAGACAAAAGGTTCTGGACTGAAAGGTAGCAGGCATTACCCGAGTTCAATTTTCTCTTAATTTCCTCCTCAATCAGGTTTTGATTTGTTATCGTTGTTCCCAAATATCTGAACTGCGCCACATTTTCAAAATATCTGTTAGCTATCTTCATATAATGATTTTGCCCTGCATTTTGGTTACGAGACAGCAACATATACTATGTTTACTTCTAGACTAACCTCCTTATTTGCGTCAATTAAAGTTTGTGTGTTTTTCTTTATGGCATCTACATTATCACCCAGTAGATTCACATCATCGGCATAGACCAACAGCTGATGTGTCCCGTTCAATTTCAGTCCCACCTGGTTTTCCTGGACCTTCCTAATGGCATATTCTAAAGCAAAGTTGAAAAGGAGTGGCGATAAAGCATCTCCTTGTTTTAGACCATTCTGGATAGGAAATTTATCAGACAAATGTTTACCTGTACGTACTTTACTATAAGTTTCGTTTAAACACATTTTAATCAGCCTAACTAATTTCATTTTCTTCTCCAACTGACGAATGAAAAAGATCTGATCAGTAGTTGATCTGTTACGTCGAAACCCACACTAATGATCCCCAATAATTTCATCTATATACGGACTTAACACTGAGGGAAGAATATTGGATAACATTTGAATGAAGTTCATATCAGTGATATCCCCCGATAATTGCTACAGTCAGCTTTATCACCCTTCTTGTGAACTGGTACAATAATAGACTCCCACTGATCAGGAAATTTTTCCTTATGCCAAATAGAATTCATTATCTTGTGGATCTTAGAACGTAATATTTCGTCTCCTACTTGAATAAGTTCTGCCGAAATTGTATCACTACCTGGCGATTTATACCGTTTCAATTTTGCAGTAGCACTTTCAACCCCAAAAGGGCTAGGATCCGGTACTAACGGCTCAGCTGTGTGTATTTCTGTCTGCCTATCATCACTGACCCTGTGTACGTTCAATAACTGAGAGAAGTAGTTCCTCCACCTATACAAAATGTTGTGGGAATCTGCAATCAGATCACCATTCTCATCCTTCACTAAGTTACAGCTAGGTTGGTAAAAAAAGTAAAAGTAAATGTATCCCTGTAACAGGCCGTGGAGGCCCATAGGGTTGTGAGATGTTGAGGTTCCCACATTTTCTAGATAATCGGCTCATAGTTGGCGGCAAGGTTGTGCGGCTAGAAGGCTTAGGTCAATTGAAAAAATCCAATGACCTTATCGGGATGAACCTGCGACCTTCCGGCTTGTAGCATAGTGCCTCAACCAACTACGCTATCGCATGCCTCCAGGTTGGTAACTTAATTCATGATTTCATTCCCCTTTCCATAGGAAAATGTATATTCGCCTGCTGGTACGATGCCACCTCCGTCCCAACTGACCTTCTGTACTCCCGCTAAATCTAAATTATATTTTAAGATTCCTTCCGCCACTGCCCTGAGCGAACTTGCCCTATAAAACTTCGAACATTCCACGTACTGAATCTCATGTCCGTTTTCGTAACAAGGTTATTTTTTTACGGTGAGGAGTTGTTAGCCCAACACCCAACCCACCAGCTGGAGGACTGCCCATTGTCGGCTGTCTGTGACTGCTTATTCAGTATATTCGCAGGTTCCCTCCAAACCTGGAGGGCGTCTCCTCCATCCGCAACCTGAGGACGCGCCATGCCGTGGAGACAAGGGACCCACCTAGAATGCTATTAAAATCAGATCATTCAGTGTGAGATGAAGCAAACCTGCATTTATTTTTCTGTTCGATGCACTGGTTGCATTTATTTTCTGTTATTCTGTTTATTTCTGGCTCGAAATACATCTAAAGGCTTTGTACTAGCTGTGTTGAATTTGTAGATCATACAGTATCATGTAAAACTTTGAAAGTTTATTTCTTGTTCAAGTCAGAATTTTAGGTGGCTGGTTGGTTGGCTGTTATTTATGGTTTGCTTTGGTTTGGTTTGTTGATTTGCAGGTTAGTTGGCAGTTAGTTATTTGTTGTCTGTTATTGTTTGGCTTGTTGGTTGGTTGAATGTCTGGTTGGGTTTGGGTTGGATGGTTGTTGACTGGCTGGCTGGGGGTTAGATGGCTGACTAGTTGGTTTTTTGTTAACTGGCTGGCTGGTTGGTTGGCTGACTGGTTGATTGTTGCTTGTGTGTTGATTGGCTGGATGGAGGATTATTTGTTGATTTTTTGTTTATTTATTGACTGGTTATTTGTTTGGTTGGTTCTTTGATCGATTGGGTGGTTGCTCGCTCGCTCGTTCGGTCTTTCGGTCGGTCGGTCGGTCGGTCGGTCGGTCGGCTGGCTGGCTAGCTGACGATTTACTCAGTAACTCACCTACTAACTTAACTGTTGTAATGAGGAACACTTGTAGCATAGGTGAATAAATGAATACGTTTGATTTTCTTATTTGTCCGTGCCTGTCGAACGTCTAGAAGAGTAGGGAATATTAATTTAACACTGTTTCGGGGCCATCGTCCTCCAGTTTATGCTTCTTACGAAATAATTAATTAACGTTATCAGTCCGAATGATTCCGTTGTAATTAACCGGAATAAAAAATACAAATACACCGTCACGTCAGACACTTCTATAGAATGCAGTTCCTTCAGCTTCAAGGTGTAAGTCCTGAAGATGGAGTCAGCGTCTTTGTAGCCACCGTCGCGAAAACCTCAGTTTTCACATCTTCATATATAAATTTTTACCAAGGTTTCGCATATTAAACGCTGTTTCTGACGTCCCAAGTTTCCCATGATATTTTGGACCAGTAGTGACCACCTCACGCGCATACATCTGTAGCCAGATGAAGTGAACCTAGCTACGGACAAGATCGCATTGAAAAGGATCCTGTCATGAAAAGCTTGCAAAAGAACGGGATAGAAAGATCTCATGTGGTAATGCCCGACCATCGTTGAGTTAATATAAAAGTTAGGGCAGTGCCTAGAAGTTTTGTCGTTGGGGGGTTCCACAATCATTTGTAATGCAGCAGAAAGGAAGGCAGACTGACACTCAAGACCTAGTGCGAGGATCTCCACTCTCTTCCAAATCCCTGCTATAAAAATTCCAATATAAGCTTCCATCCCTTCGGAACCCCAGCTGGAAAGTATAGGCTAGTACAGACATCGATGATATGGGTATTGATATTGGTCGGACAGACAGGGAATAGGAAGGGGAACCAGTGGTCAAGAGGACGGGGCAGAGGTCTGGGGACGCCATATGGGGCCCAGCAAGGAGGAGGCATTGCAAATGATAGGGAGGGGTGGATACATACGACGTATGCTCGTTGGAAACTACTGCCGAGTGACATACGAAGGAGTTCTTGCGCTAATTGAAACCGCCGCACGTGACGTAGAGATCAGCTGCAGAGTATAGGGTGTGTCAGAACACGGCTACTTAACAAAAATTTCAAGACAACTTTCTGTAATCACTGCTGTCTTTATATACTTATTTGTAGTTTCTTTGACGGCTCTGTTATAAAATGAGTCTATATAGCGCCGAACGATTGCATGATGGTGACCAGCGAACTGCAAAGAGTGTGAGGCGAAGCGGTCGTGGCACCTCTAGAATATAATTTAGAAGCATTGCAGCTTCAGTTACTTTGCTCGGTGATCATCATCATCATCATCATAAGTCAGAATTTCGTGTTTTTCCCTTTTGCAGAGGTTTTTATCTATATGCGTGCAATATAGAACTCTTTTCACGTATCTTTCATTCCTTCAATGCGTTTTCGTCCATTGCCGATTTTAATTAGCCGCGGTTCTACATTTGCCAGTCTGGTAGCTTCCGCAGCAACAGAAACACACTGACTGGAGCAGGGCTCTCCTGGAGTAGGAACTATGTATCTAAATGACCATCATTTCTGTACAATTTCCCATAACACTCTCCTTAACACGATGACCATGATCAACATGATCATACCTTACAAGAATCGTTCTTACTAGAAGTTTCTAGACTCCAAGGTTCAAATCAGTACTGACCTTTCCATCTTTTGTATGGTCTACGTCATCTTCTCCTATCTCTCGTGTAAACTGCTAAATCCTTTCTATTCGGTCCGCGCAAAGTGGTTATAAAGAAGGGAATTGGGGCAACCAGTACAGTTGAGGGTTTGAAGTTTAGTTGTACTCTGCAAGGGAGGTTAAGAAGAGATAGTGCTTTGCTTGAGTTGACAGTTGACAAGAGGTCTGCACGAGTGGCTGTGGCAAGAGGTCCTAAGCACATGAAGCTGAAGAATTTCCACTGTTACAAGCCGTTGCCAGGGAACGGCTGGTGAAAACACCGCAGGATGGAAAGGGCTTAGCGGTGCTGTGGTGATTTGTAGTGCTTAGACCAGCGACAGTGTTCTAATTACCTGTAGTTGCAAGTGGTGTGTGATTAATAAATTCGTTCATCAATCCACGCCCCATCTTTTCTTTTTCCCCCTTGGCACTACAGCCCCAGTGGGCCTAGGCCTACCTCCATGAACTTCTCCGTTCACTTCGGTTTTTCTAGATCTTACACATTCGGTAGGACTCCTTGGGCGGGTGATCAGCTCGTCGCAAGGCCTCAGCCTGTACACAAACACAGAAAAACGCACACACACTAACTAAACATCCATGCCCTGAGTGGGATTCGAACCCACGATCCCGGTTTCCAAGCGAGCGAAGACAGTGCATGCCTTAGACCGCTCGGCTACCGTGACCGGCTCCACGCCCCATCTACAGTCACATAAATACCTGACAACGGTGTGTCCCAGGAACTTAAACGTATCGAATTGCTCAATTAACGCTGCAGAATCTCGATGCTGAGGCAAAGGTGAAGGCAAAGCTATACCTGTGACAGGCCGTGGAGGACCATACGACTGCGAGACGTCGAGGCTCCCACATTTTCTAGACAGTCGACACACAGATGGCGGAGAGTTGTCAGCCTTACTCGCCGGCCGCCCCCCAGGAAGATTCCTGGTACTCATTTCTGTTAAGAGGCTGAGCCGATCCCAGGGATATAATGCTGCTGGATTGATTAGGTCAATTGAAAAAAAAAATCCACCTCATCGGGACTCGAACTCGCGACCTTCCGGCTTGTGTCTCAAGCAACTACGCCACCGTGTGCCCCCCCCCTCATATACTGAGAGCATCTTTGAATAATCAACTTAAGAGTATTCAATTCGTTGGTCATTTCACAATTTTGGTTCCTTATTCGTTATTAACTTGGAGTGAAAGTCTTTTATAGTGAACTCATTTTTAGGCTACTTTCCTAAAGTAGGCTTATACGATCTCCTTCCTGTCTGTATGTGTGCCCCCTCCCCCTCTTGCTGCTAGACAACGGGTCACCCCTTCGACGAGAGGGGGGACCGCAGTTTCAGCGCAGGCGCTCTGACTGATAAGAGCAGTGGGCCTCCTCTCTTTCAGACGGGGACTCAATGTCGTCAAAGTTACTTTACAACTGGCGGTTTGCCGCCAATCAGTTTGTCTTGGCGACAAGCCCCTTGAGACTCATGACCAATATTTTTATTTTCCAAATTAAAACTTCCGGTTGTAGTCCTTATGTAACATCCACTCTGACGAGAGGAGTGGTCTGTCAATTGGTCTTACAATTGCTGCTGGTCCTCACCAGTGCAGTCATTCTCAAGCCCGAGTCCCACGGGACTCATAACCATATTTTACTGTCTCAGATTCGAGACTTCTCCAAACTGAAGGGCCAAACCCCCGTATTCAAATCCCTCAGGAACAGAGTGGACCGGTTATACCCCCAGGCACTTGGTTCCCTTTTCGTTGCTTCTTACGAATCGCAGGGCTACGGTGGAGGTATTAGACCCCACCTCCACAGATAATGGATATTGTCAGAGGAGAGAACATTTAAGTTGGTCTATCGGTATTGCCAGCACAGTCATTCTTGGCTTCTGGTTCCAAGGCTTTTGTTGTCCCTTAGACACGTGCCTGTTTAGAAGCCGTCCTGCTCTTGAACAAGGGAAGGAAGGGGTCGGTGACCAAAGCATCGGGTTGAAGAGAGAGCATTGACTCTTAACACCCAAAAGGCAGATGAGATGGCCACTTCTAGGCAACAGAAATAAATACGTTACTGCCACTGCTAGGCAATGGAATTTATATTATTATGTAGAGTACGCAAGTTTATTCCTTCCTTTCACGCTAGAAGCTCTGAGAAGAACTAATCGTCTACTTTCCTATGACACGACATGGACCGCATAGAAAACGACGCCTCCACCAATCCTTCCTTGTCTAGCGAACGTTTTTACTCAGATGTTCCCTAGCAACGATAAGGAGAGACACACAAGAAAAACCACAGACTCTCTTTTTAAAGGACACAGACGGCACTGAAAATGTTGCACCCAACAATTCTTCTAGTTTGTTTGCATTCGTTGCCGTGGGACAGTGTTTACCGAACCGCCGCCCAGCACTTATTCGAATTTGTCTTGCAACAACAGCAGAGTACACATACAGACACGCAGACTGATGGGAGGGATTTATGAAGTACGCAGTTGAGATGTGCTCAAGTGCAATTATATATATATATATATATACAAAGTAAAAACAAGTAAAGCTATCCCCGTACCAGGCCATGGAGGCCCATATGGGTGTGAGACGTTGAGGGTCCCACACTATCTAGACAATCGGCTCAATGATGGCGGTAAGGTTGTCAGCCTTACGCGCCGGCCGCGCTTTACTCCCCAGGAAAATTATTTAATTAATTCCTGGTACTCATTTCTGTCAGAGGCTGAGTCGACCCCAGGACCATAGTGCGGCTGGAAGGATTAGGTCAATTGAAAAAAAAATCCAATGACCTCATCGGGACTTGAACCTGCGACCTTCCGGCTTGTAATATAGCGCCTCAACCAAATTATATATATGCACACAACAATTTTCTTAAAGACCGGTTCAGGCAGGCAAAAGTTGAGGGGGATACAAAAGCAGGATAAAGATGGCACAAGCCCACTTTAGGAAAGTAGGCTTATGAGATCACTTTGTTCGGTGTCTGCGTTGCTAGGCAACGGCTCATTAAGAGCATTCCTGAGGCAAAGAATTCACACGCAACAACAGAATTGTTAGACACGTATTTTTTAGGCGGCATCTTCTCCTGCTTCATATTCAAGGTACATCCTGTTCGAATTTCACCTCGGAGACTGTTATGTCCTGACCGGAGTTTCCGTGGGTTTCCTCTGTGCTTCCACTCAAATACTGCTATTTGTGTAATGCCCTTCAATAGGTCACGACCTCTTTCCGATTCTTGTCCTAACCTCCCTACCATTCGGAGATACATAAATTACGCGACTGGCTATTTGGATGTTCAGAGCAAGGAGGATGAAGTGAGAGGCACATAGCACGGGTGGGAGAGACGAGAATGCATACACAGTTCTGACACGAAAATCTGATGGGAAAATATCACTTGGAAGGCCGACGATAAGAAGGGTAAATGGTTTTAAAATGGAACTGAAAGAAACAGGATTCAAGAGTGTGGACTGGAATCATCTAACTCAGAACAGGGACATGTGAATCCATACTGAGCAGTGGATCTGTCTGACAAGCTGAGACAGCAAGAGTGTACTCCGTTGAGTTCATGAGTGTATTAATTAATTCATTACAATAAAAGTTCGTTAAACAGCCGAAGAATCAATCAGTCACTAAGAGGAGCAACGTGAACGTACAACTACTTGAATTGCCACAGATCTCTACATAAACACGTCAATGCAATTATCAAATTTTCAATAGTACAGACAAGAAATGCATGCAGCTCTATGGAACCTGTC
Source organism: Cryptotermes secundus (assembly GCF_002891405.2). NCBI lineage: Eukaryota > Metazoa > Arthropoda > Insecta > Blattodea > Kalotermitidae > Cryptotermes > Cryptotermes secundus. Next base: position 475,117 of record NW_019737992.1, read on the forward strand.
CTATTATTTCAGTCACTGCAAGTGGTTTACCTTTCCCGCAATCCGATAGATGTCACCACAGTCTAGGCATTATCTTCAAATGCAAGTTAAGTGAAAAAGCTGCCGTACTATTCCCCACTCCCTTCCCTCCCTGCAGTTCACGCGGAGTGGCACGGACTATAATATAATTTTAAGGCCTCCGAAATTGAAATCCTTTGGGTGGAGAGGGGAAGACCGCTTCAGGAGAAATTAACCGTGTAAGCCGCGAACAAATGAGCCATGAATATCGTTACTAAGCTGCTGGTCACCTCATTTGCATGTCATAATGCCTGAGAAACGTCGTTTACATAAGAGCCCCAGGGACGAGTCAGACTGTTACGCAATCTCATGAAAAAGAGAGCTCATCGTTGCGTATGTTTTTATTTCCCTTCGTGGCAGAGTAACTGTAAGGATGAGCCGTAGACGTCATTTACCCTTGCACTGACTCGCAAAAATAGCTCAGCCCATGGAGCTACACTCTTGAAGCAGAAACCGTCCTGAAATTTTGAGCCGTGGCCTATGCGTGAAGCAAACATCCCAATGCACTTGTTCGTTGTTCCTGTGAATCTACGCCATGAAATGGCATAACCCAAGGAGAAACAGAAAATGTATATCCACGTCTACAAACAGAAGTGTCTGTTTATACCTCGGGATATGATTGCTTTCTTGTCATAATCACAATAAAAAAGTAAAAGGTAAAGATACTCTTGTACTTATTTATAATTAAGCATTATACCATGAAGGTGTATGAGGGAGGGTAGTTTTAGCATTAGGTAGACATGAGTAATCAGTTTCACGCTCCGGTCGCTTTACTCCTTGGGAAAGAGTCCCCGGTACCCATTGGGAAGTAGGTTGGGTGGGACCCACGGCCGGTCTGGATCCTATGCAGAAGAGAAATAACTCTTTCCTCACCGAGAATCGAATCCCGGTCGACCAGCCCGTAGCCTAATCGCCTTTATCACACTATTATAACATAACAGTAATTAATTTCGGAAGAAGATTACTACTCATGTAGTAAGATAATGTTGGGAATAAGGATTCAAATTATACCCATAAGTTTTAGTGCAACATTTTCACATCGCTGTAACAGTCGCAATGAAAGTATGTAATGGAAAGAACACGCAGTAAATTCCATAATATCTTTGAATGTTCTGTGTCATGTAGCAAACAGAAGCAGAGAACTTTATTTGGCATGTTACACTAGGAAAAAGCACGGATTTTTAATATTAAATCTACAGAAATAATGAAAAAGTGTGACAACATCACGAATTGAGGCCCTGCTTATACAGAGTGTAAATAAATAAATACAAATGCGCCAAATTGCAGTACTGAAACTCGCGCATCTCGAACGCACATGTGTCTTTGTCGATGGGGCATAGCTCCAGCCGCACGTGTTCCCAGTGAAAAGTAAGTTGTGTTCTGCAGTTGTTGTTGGAAATGGGTCTCTCGACGGAGGAAAAAGTATTCATAGTCGAGTATTAATTCCGCTCATACGGAAGTGGTCGCCCGACAACTCGCTTCCTTGGTTTTGAGCGGCCAGATGTTATCGTCCAGAAACCGCTACACAGTACACGTATGACGATATGTTGTGCCGTCTCAGCACACGGTATATTAGGCCCCTATTTCATTGAGGGTGAGGAAGGCAATGCTCTTACCGTCACCGAAGAACGCTACAGGGACATGGTGATCGGACCATTTCTTCAGGATATGAGAAGGTTCTGTCGTGCAAGGGCCCTTCACATGAATAGACAGTGGTATCAACAGGACGTCTTTTCATTTCAGTACTGTATTTTTGCGCATACTGTATGTTACAACGCTCTGTGGCAGACAGATGGGTTCAATCTGATCATATATTGTTAATACACTCACATCCAGAAACACTTTGTTTGCGCGCTAGGGTCTCTGAAATGTGAAGGAGGACGCCCTTGCCTCTTACCTCTGCGGCTTACTGGTGACTTTTAAGTAACATTTCTCCAAGAGACCTTACCCGAGCTGCTGGAAGTGGTGCCTTTGGAAGTCCGTCGTGAAATGTGGTTCCAGCATGATGGCGCCCCGGCACAATGCGCTAATGTCATCCGTGAGTATTTGGATGAAACTTTTGGCAACAGATGGATTGGACGTGGAGGGCCAATAACCTGGCCCCCTCTCTCCCCTGACTTGACTCCACTGGATTTCTTTCTCTGGAGGTACATGCAGAGCCTGGTGTACGAGACTCCAGTGGAGACACAACATGATCTTGTGGCAAGAATTGCAATAACAGCTGGAAACACCCGGGAAATGAAGAGGACCCTTCAAAGATTTCAGCGTAACATAGCCAGGTAGTGCAGAACAGGGAATGAATTCGGCGATCGCCATTTTGAGCAACTATTATAATATAAAACAATGATAACATCCCCTAAAACGAATCCTCTTGGAAAGTTTGTGACCATTAGTGGCAAAAGGAAGCGTTTCCGGACATAGGTGTATTAACAAAATATGATCAGGTTGAACCCATCACAGAGCATTGTAACATACGGAATATATTTAAACCCCGCATATGCTCTTTGAACAGTATTCTGCTGATGATAAGTCTAGAAATTTGTGATGACGCCAAGTTATTAGGTTTACATATCATCATCTCGATTTGGTTAAAGACGTTTCGGCACCTGGATTTACGTATTTCCATTGTAAGGTGGAAGTATGAAACCTAATCCGTTTGGTCCATCAGCTTATTAGTTTACGAAGAAAACAGAACCAGGTTTCGAAATATTTTAACCGTAACAGAATGATGGAGACTTCTAGCTAAATGTTATGCTTATTCATTATGAAAATCTGGCCAATTATCTATTATATATAGACGCAGCAATGCATGTCAGGGGCTCTGGTTTAAAGCGGCCGGGCGTGAAGCTGACCGCTTACCTCCAAATAGTGCCGAGGTCAACACTAGTGGAACTATACCTTCACTCCAAGTATACTTTCACGGCGTGGTAGAACTTTACTTTTTACCGTAGTACTGCACAGTGATCGCTATTGAATACAGTGCGCAAATCGAACTCAGGACAGTTACAGAAGTTTTCAACATTGATAAAGAATTTGTTCCTTCAAACATGTCTCCTAAAGCCGCCTGTCCGGCTAACTGGAATGTGAACCTTAGGAACTCCTACGGACCGAAACAGACCTACACGAAAACACAGGGCACGGTGCGAGCGGTTAGAGACATGGATGTGTCTTGCAGGAGAAGCGTTGCTCTTTGTTGCTAACAGTAGAAAAGTGAGATCTGTTGTTGAGAAGGTTGAGCTTACACTTGAATTTCGTCAAATTTAAATTTTACGTTGAGTTTGTGTAACAATTTTTCAAAGCATGCCGAAAGTTATATTACTCGAAGTTTTTCACACAAATTTGAAAGCTTTCGGAACCAAACCAAAACAAACTGGGAAACATCTTGTGATATCATTATTATATTTATGCATTCAGGGACGTAATGCGTTCCTCTAAGCCATTAGATCGTGAAATATGCACTTAAAGTAAAAAAAGAGTAGCGAAGGCCACGAATGAAAAAATGTACTAGTCCTATATAAGATTTGTTTATTAATTCATTCTCTTATCTATATATTTCCTTATTTACTTATTCAGTTGCTTTATAACACAAATCCAACTCCTGTTGTCGCATGGTTTCAAAATGTCATATGGTCGGAAATTTTGATAAACTTGAGTTCAGTTGATTTATTTTGTTTGGTTGTGTGGTGTGAATTATTTACCAGTAAGATATAATCCGCATAACACAACCAAAAAAATCAACCTACTAAATTAAAATTAATGAAAATGGAAACTGTTAAAATTGAATATAAATTTTAAATGAAGTAGCTAAGATCTTCTCGAAAATATCGTCACGGAACTTCCCATGACAATGACAAAATCAAGAGGAGACAGCTGAAATAATTATGAACTCTGCCACTACTCACAAATTATCATAGGACTAAATCAACACACTGTCTACTCTGAATCTTTCACTTCCCACCCTTACCTGCAACTGAATCACAAGTTCACAATGTGCGATAAGTAAGGTAATGATTCTGTAATACACTAAATCATATATTTTTAACGGTTGTCCTACTGCTTCGACTTCCGACCTGTAAAATTCTCATGATGCTCTCTTTCCCAGGAAAATGTTTTCTGCCACGTGAAGCCGTGTGGTCCGACAGAAGGCACAGACCTTTCGGAAGTATGTGCTCTCTGCATCTTCAAGACCGAATGGCAAGCCAAGTAAGCAGCTAGCCTGAAGCAAGTAGCTTCGTGGACTGAAGAACTGGGGTACGCTGCTGAGTAATTCAGTTCAGTCCATTTATTAACGCACTCGACAAGAACAAGGGCGGAGCCAGTTAAAGATAAAAAGTAGGAAGGAGATCAACAAGGAAACAGAATCACATAACATTAAAAACACCAATTTTACATTACATATTGGCAGGTGTTAGTGACTAGACAGAGGGCTTGGGCTGATAACTCGTAACTATAAATGACTGTAAGAGTCTCATTAATTTACACATTCTATTATTCACTACCCAAAGACGGTCCTCGCTAGATAGCCTCGGCATGGACCGCATTGAACATATCGCTCCAGACAAAACCTATGTTGCTGTGTTTCCTTATATTACCATGCAGTTGTCTATCAATGTCTGCCTTTATTCGTTCCACTAGTCTAGCTTTCAGCCGACATATCACATTTCTCCCTCCTTAAGGCTGCTCGTCCCGAGTAGCCTACAGATTTATCACCTTTTTTTCTTCTCCGAAGATACGTGCATGTGAGGTCTGTAATCGTCATCGCAAATGGCACACCGAGTCGTGCTGGCCCCGACGCTTGTTTCCGACTTGTGGGGACAACTTTCGAAATTGACCGAAGTTCCTACAGCGCTGACCTTTAAGCTGTTGGTAGTCTCTTCGTTCGTTTTGGGGAGTGGGCACTGCTCCTCCACAGTGTCCTGTCATTTGGTTTCCGGAGTCTGATTTGGGACCAGGATACTAGCTTTACGACTTCCAGATCGAGTGCCCCGTTGACACGTCTCTCGCCTCCCAGGAGCAGCTGCCGCTTCACGATTCGTCCTCTTATGCCGTCGATGGTGCCTTGCTTGCTCCTCTAAGAACCTGGTCCTCGTGTAGTGCAGGAAAGGCACGATGGATCAATTGTTCGATTGCGGTGGCAAGGGCCCTTGTTTTCAGACGACTGTGGTACGCTGCGACAAGGTGCTGGTCACCATAACGATTCCCAAGCTACCCGATAGTTCCCTCGTAAGTCACTCCTTTAGGGACTCCGTGTAGGAAATGTGAAGCTCGACCCTGCTAAGCGGTAGGAAGCTTTTTGGCTTTTAGGCGTGATACCCATTTATACTGTTCTACGGCCTCTGTCTTGTCTTGATTAGCTCCAAACTCTTCCTTATAGGCGTTAATCTTGGCCTCTAATATTCCCTGATTAGCCTTCATCTTTTCTAAACAGGCCTCTGTCTCTTCTACATAGGACTTCATCTGTTCTCGGTTGGCTTCCACCTACTATCGAGTTTCTCTCATTTTGACCAGTAGGCGTACTATTATTTGCTCCATTTTGTACTATGTCAGTATAAGTATCACATCTAGTCTTCAACCTAATTTGTCCATTCTATTCCCACTGCTGACACCAGTTTCAAAGCGTGCACTTCCACAGAAAAGCCACCTTGCATAATATTCACAGCACTGTTACTTAAACCACTATTTCGCGCCATAGCTCAAGCGGTTAGTAGCTGGCTTCCCACCGCGACGGCCCGGGTTCGATCCCGGGTCTGGTCAAGTGGGATTTGTGGTGGTCAACCGAATACTTCGGTTTCCCCTGCCAATCTTTATACCACCAGTTGCTCCACAATTACCTTCACCTATCATCTGGCGCTGGTACAATAGGCCAGAAGTGGCCGCAGTACCAAGAGGACTCAGTCTCACCCGACCAATTAAAAAAAAAGAAATAGACCACTATTTTCAGTACTTTCCATCACGGCTGAAGGTAATCACAGACTTCTTGGAATGGGGCACAATATCAGAGTAGATCTTCACACTCTAACAGCCACAACTGTGGCCTCCTCATAGGCTAAACAAAACAACATGCATTCAGATCATACCGTCTCTTCCAAAGGTACAGAATCCAGAGGAAAATCCAGACATTCCAGATAGTAGCCAAGTTCACATTCATCACAAAGAGGCATGGTGCCTTCACGACCACACTTTCCACACACTTTGCAAGAAAGTCATGGTGAAATGTGGGCTCATCAGAACATGACATTATACATTCCAGTAATATTACTGTTTAGTGTGCAGTATACTTATTCCTTTATTAATATTAATTTATATAATTGTAGTTGTAATTGTATTTGTATATTTGTAAGTGTATTTTCATTGTATTTACTTGTGCTAATGTGTCCTTTGTTGTTTTGTGTGGTTTCGTTTTAGTGTGGTGTGTAATTTGTGTGTTGTGTCTTACTGTAGTACCACTGCAACAGGCAAAAAGCCATTTGCAGTTTAAATAAATAAATAATAATAATAATAGATGTTAGGTCCTGCAGATTCCAATCTTCAAATTCGTCTTGCTGCTTTGGTGGTCCCACAAACACACTCTTTCTCCAGACAATGTCGAATAAGTTTGAAGTAAAACGTTGTCGATCAATTGGGGAAAATACTGTAATTCTGAGTGTTATTTACCATCATCACACCCCTTTAGAACCAAGCATTGTAATTCTTTGACCATTCTTAGAGGCATGCAGCACAGAATCTGTGGTCAAAAATATCTGATGTCCTAGTATACTGTGCTGTAAAAGTGACCGTGCAAACAGGACACTTTACTGAGTCCTCATTACTACTGCTGTCGGACATGTAATGAATGTGATAACGACGCTGTCCCATCTTCAGAAACATCAAACGTAGAAGCAGCATCGCGCTCAATAGAGAGGTACACGCCTCCTCTGATCTTTCTCCTGTTCCTTGCGAACTCTCTCTATCAGAATTCCTGCTGTTACCAGTGATAAAATGGACATAAATTTGGAAACACCTCGTGAAATGTATGCCTGAATTGAAGTGTTTATTTTAGCGACGTTTGTAGGAGACGCTGTTGTATCTGCACAATAGCACTACCTGTACAACCTCCGCAATACGTTGTAAGCTTCTTTTGTTGTCCAGAGAGTTTTCAGTGCAGTTTTTAGTGCATCATGTCAGAGCTAACAGAATTCGAACGCGGGCAAATTATTGGGGCCCGTATGGTGAGTGCTTCCGTAACCAAGGCAGCCGAGGTTTTTCGTGTTTTGCGCGGCACAGTATCCAAGATTTTTACCGCATACAGGAGGACTGGAAAAACCACATTCGATAAACACCAGCGTGGACGGAAATGTGTGTTGAGTGATCCAGACAGACGAACATTGCGTAGGATTATGACGAAAAATAAGAAGACTACAGCTGCAAAAGTGACTGCTGAACTGAGTGTCACGCTCACAAACCCTGTCAGCACCAAAACAGTACGAATGGAACTCCACAAGCAGGGTACTTCTGGACAAGCTGCAATTCCAAAGTCACTCATTAGTGATCAAAATGCAACTAAGAGGACAGTGTGGTGCCGAAGTCATAAAACCTGGACTGTGGAGCAATGGAAGATGGTCATTTGGTCTGATGAGTCCACCTTCACACGGTTTCCGACTTCTGGCCGAGTTTACGTCTGGAGAACACCATCCCAAGCTTACGATCCAGTTTGTTTGCTTCCAAGAGTGAAACATGGCGGGGGTTCGATCATGGTATGGGCAGCCATATCGTGGCACTCTCTCGGACCCATCATTAACCTGCAAGGTCACGTCACTGCCAACGACTATGTGCCCATTTTGGGCGACCAGGTCCATCCCATGGTGCAAACTTTGTTCCCAAATGATGATGTCATTTACAAAGACGACCATGTCCGTGTTCACACAGCTCACATCGTCCAGGACTGGTTTTCTGAGCACGAAGATGAAGTGTCACGTCTGGCATGGCCCCCAAAATTGCTAGATATCAATATTATTGAGCCTTTGTGGTCTGTTTTGGAGAGCAATCTGCGTGCGCGCTATCCACCTCCGTCGTCGTTAACAGAATTTGTCAATGTTTGCAGGAAAAATGATGCAAGATTCCCTTGAAAATCATACAAGATCTCTAGGAGTATTTATCCGTTCCAAGGAGACCGCAAGCAGTTCTGCAAGCCAGAGGTTCTCCTACGCCATATTAGTCACAGTAATGTGTTTTCTGTTCGGTGTTTCCATATTTCTGTCCATCCCCTGTACTTCATTGATTTGTCTCCAATGATTTCTTCCCCTTCATCAGTATTACCACGTTCACCATAGCCCGACCTCACTGGCTCGCAAACCCTGCCATCACTACTCACAATTTTCTGTACCCTTGCAGCAGATCTGTGTAGTGGGCAATCAGGACAACTGCTGCTGCTCTCGGAATTACTAGGAAGCCCTTTCTCAGCTCCCTGTCTGGTTCTCACTACTACTGACAGAGTCTTGCCAATAAGCCGATCTGTTCCTCCTTCCAGTCGCACTGTACACAATCCCATTGTCACTAATCTCGCTCATTGTTTAATCTAACACAATCTAAAATTCAATTCTTGCTTGCCTATTATGTCTTCACGTAATCGTTGTTTGGTGGGGCTTCAAACAATGCAGATTCTTTTCGCTGCTTCAGTGTTCAAATGCTTCTGTCCTTGCTGGCTGACAACTGTCTGCTAGTGCCTACTGTTCCCATTGGCGCTATCAATGCAACCTCAGCACGGACCGAATATAAACACCGCTCACATCAGTTTCTCTGTTGTTTGGAGTTGATTCCTTACCGCGAACACTTGCATAAGGTGCCGTTGTTTAGCAATTGGTGGATGCCTTTATTCCTTTGACTTTATTCCGGCTTTCAGCCCTCATGTCATAATATGCTGCAGGTAATGAGAACAATGTTTATATTTATGTACAAGTTAAGGGTCAAAGAATCCTCATATTGGGCTAAAATTTCCAGGCTATAAGAAGTTAGAAATACTTATAAAGTAATTATGATTAAAAAAATTAGTGAATAAAATGTACTATCTATCTTCAAGATGTCAATGCCTCTGTTGGCTGCATTAACACCAGAATAAAATCTTAATTAAAACGTTTGCGAGGAAAAGTGCACCGAGGTCGTCGCCTGAAATGGAGCGACGGAACATTCAGGATCAGTAGCATGGCTTGTAGCTAGTGTCGTACATTCCATTAAGAACTTTGCTGTAAATTTTGTAATGAATTCCGTCACAAACTCGGAGAGACCCAAGGACGCCGTACAACTTGTGAAATTGTTTCTTTGCATATTAATTTATTTGTAGTCTGAAGAGCTCTATCTCCTGGGATATATTACGCCATGCAGTCCGACAGAAGGTAGCCTGCTTGCTATGTGCTTCACGCTCATTCTTGCTTGGCTCATTCTTCGACCCTGAAGATGATCCGAAATGTTTCTACGAAACACAGGTTGACTTTCAACGGACTATGGCGATATATCCCAGAAGACAGAAGTCTCCATAACCACCGGTGTGAGAACATCAAATACCATATTTTTGTAATTTAGTTAATTACATTGTAACTAATTCTTATTATGGACCTATGGCGTTGAATAATTGGAAGATGGTAATAAGTTGTAAAGAACGGGGAACGAATTGGTCGTGGCCTAATTTTAATGCAGTATCGCTACCTCTTCCAAGGAAGACGAGGAAAACCATGAACAAATTCAGCCGGAAAGTCGGTGTTCTAGCCAGAGTTTGAACCGGGAACCTCTGGATTACAAGTCAGAAGCGTTACGATTTCCTCGGTAAGAAGGTACCAGTAGTGGTAAAATAGGACCCAATGTAACAAATAAACCCCACCATTTGTAAACTATGACAAAATTCTATTTAGTTCGGCCATGACAGCAGAACTTAGAGAACTCAAGAACAAGATTTTCGGCATGCTGAAAAGAGGACGAGAAATTGACAGTAATGAAGTTAAAGATGATAAGATCAATGAAAGTAGTTATGGTTAGTTGATGTAGCGTAAACAAAGGCAAGTCGCTGTGGGGACAAAACTAATTATTTAACCCCCCCCCCCCCGATGCCAACCAATAAATTAATCCTCGTACTTCCCGCAGATCACAGGCCAGGCTTCTAAATATAAACAAGTATAATTCTGTACTGCAGCATCCTATTGCATCTGGTTCAAATGTTTAACTGTGTTTCGGCCCTCCCCTAGGCAATATTTGTCACTGTTAATTCTGAAATTGTGTGGTTTTTATATAACCACACAGACTATCACTATGAAAAAGGCCACGCCTTAGCTAAAGCTGTTAGTCGCTGGCTTCTCACCGCGGCGGCCTCGGTTCGAACCCGGGTCTGGTCAAGTTGGATTTGTGGTCGACAAAGTGGCGCTGGGGTAGATTTTCTCCGAGTACTTCGGTTTCCCCTGCCAATCTTCATTCCACCGAATTTTCCATCATCATAATCACCCGGGCAGGAACAATAGGCTAATCAGTGACCACCGTACCGAGTGGACCCAACTGGACTCCAACCCCCACTACGCGAATCTCTATGAAAAACTTACTCGGTCACACACGACCGTCATAAGGCAAGTATATGTGCGCATGCAGGTAGGTACACGGAGGCAGGTGTCATTAGACTTAAAATTTAATTTAACATACTCCCAGTTTAAATTGCTTAAAACTGTAGTAAGATCAAAACTGAAGTTAAATTGATTAATATATGAGTTCGTTGATGTCTGTTCAGACACATTCATCACAGAAATGTAACAGAACTGTCTACCACAAGAACACAACCGGCGTACAGAAACAGCACACAAATGAACTACTCTTAACGATGTCAACAGGAAAAAGGGGGCTTCGATACAACTAAAATTTTGATTTTAATAGAATTATAACCAATTGTGAACTGCTACTGATTATTTCAATTCATATTTTAATTCTACTAGCAACTGCCTGTAACCTATAAGCCTGAAAACTTATGTACTTGTACATACGAGTATATGGTGATGGTCATATGATCGAACATGTACACAGTTACAGTGTGAATGGATGAATAAGAACCATAAGATTTCGAAACCTCCCCAAAAGATCGCTGCTTAGAGGAAAATGGAAACACAGTTAAACGACAGCTAATTAGAAAGGGTTTATAATCAGTCAGGAGAAAGTTCTTCGCTTTGCACTTGTTTCCCCTTCTTTCCTTTGTTAAAATTTCACTTTATGAACACAACCACATTAACTGTTTTCCGGCCAATTTGTTAACACAGAAGTTTTGAAGGTGACATCATTTCAGTGAGATTTACTATTAATCTAATATATATCAACTTTATTTGCATAAAACTAGATTATTAATATTTAATTTATTTCATCTGTAACCTTGATTTCTTTACTAAAAGTCGGACATATGTTTGTGGGTAGCCTACTCATCTACTGTCCTTCCTTTCCGTTCTGATAGCAGCAGCAGTAAATGGACATGTGTTCCGGTCAGTAGGAAACAGATTAAAACCGATTAAAGACTCTCAGATGGAGAATTTGAAGCAAGTCCAGTAATTCCGAGTTTACGAGTATATACGTGCGCAATTTACCGAGCTGGGGACATACACAACGAAGAGGCCACACCGATTACGTCATCTTGTTTAATTTGAATCATTAACCTAATGCATGTTCTATTCGTATTACTGAAATGTTGTTTACATTTTCAAAGGAGAATTTGATAATACGCAACTATACACTTCGACTGATCCGTTAATGCACATCACAACACTAAAGGGAGAGACTCTGAAGTCGTGATTTCACTGAGCATCTACGTGGTATATCTTTTACCGGCAGAGGTCGACAGAGCAATACCGACTGAACCACGGGTTTCATGCTGCCGTATTTTGGTGTCTCCTTTAGAACTGTTTTTGTTCAGTACCAATTATCCGTATTCCTGGATAACACAAACACACAAAATCAATCATAAACTTTATGGCTTCTCCTATTAATGTTTACTGACCTATAGATGTTTTCACTTGTTGCTTTGGATATTGATATTTCGTTGTATTGTCTTTCTTAATTTCTTTCTGACCTTTAGATATACTTCTCTTCATTTCAATCACAATTTAACCTCAATTTTATTTTTTTTCCCTTGGCACCACAGCCCTAGTGGGCCTAGGCCTACCTCCATGAACTTCTCCGTTCACTTCGGTTTTTCTAGATCTTAGACATTCGGTAGGACTCCTTGGGCGGGTGATCAGCTCGTTGCAAGGCCTATACCTGCACACAAACACAAAAAAACGCACACAAACATCCATGCTCTGAGTGGGATTCGAACCCACGATCCCGGCTTCCGAGCGAGCGAAGACAGTGAACGCCTTAGACCGCTTGGCTACCGTGACCGGCTCAATTTTATTTACTCTATATGATTCTGGTCAAGTACGCTCCACTGGGCTCCGTGAAGTCCTTTTGCAGGTGTTGTCACCTATCAGGTCTTGTTGGCATTCTTCAACATATCTCCCACTGGCTAGTAGTACGTAGTATAACCAGACTTCAAATAAAATGTATTCCCCGTTTCTTCTACCATGTATTGTCGCGTGTTTCCTGGGTAACGCGACAAGAAACAATGGGTCTCGAGTTAGACGGATATGTTTATTGGACTACTATGTGATTACACTCGCGCTTATACCGCCTTCAGATGTTTCTTCTACAATGGCTTTGCTCTTGCCCCGCTAATCTCGGTGAAGTGTCTTGGCTCTTCTTTTATCCCTTGTGGGATCTGAACTGACTTCTGCTCTCGTCGAAGCTGAACTGACTTCTGGTCTCGTCGAAGCTTGACTGTCTTCTGCTCTCGTCGAAGCTGCACTGACTTCTGCTCTCGTCGAAGCTGAACCGACTTCTGCTCTCGTCGAAGCTGGACTGTCTTCTGCTCTCGTCGAAGCTGAACTGACTTTTGCTCTCGTCGAAGCTGGACTGACTTGGTCCTCATATCCTACGCTCGGACGGGCTAAAGGCCACCTTGTCGAAAGGTTCAGTTTCGTTGTTGTCACGCAAACGACTCTCTCGTTGCTACGGGAATACATGTTTACCTACCGGCGCTAATGTTGCAGCTGTCTCAAACAATTCGTTACCTAGGCATTGCTAGCCTCTTTGTAACGATGGAAACCCAACTGTCGTGCTTCCGTCTCCGGGGCAACGCGTATGTTGCTCAAGCGATATCACAGGCAAAGGGCTGCTTATATTTTGTTGCCTAGGAATTAATAGCCTTTGACCAGCAATTGACGTCTTATAGTCCAGCCTTACTGGCGGCATGTCACAGTATTATTCTGGTCAAGCATATTAGGCTGGACTTCTTGCTTTCGCTTGCAAGTCCTGACATCTTCCAGTTCGTCCTGGCAGTGAACGTGTTTCCTACTGGCCAGTTGTAGTGGGGTGCGTCGTCTATAAACTGATGGAAACGGTACGCTGAGAATTCTCTAAAATACTCGTAACTGCTGAATATTCCAGTCTGGGCACTAACAAATTTCATTATTATTATTATTATTATTATTTGTTTTTATTTCAATTATCACTACTATTATTGGTTCCAAACCTTATTTTCACTCTTTTGCGGAAAGTGTTATTATTTGCCTCCAGCTACTCCGCACAGTTTCTTAGGATGGGGTGAGACTAAGTCCACTTGATACGTCGGCTACTGTTTGGCCTATTGTTAACAGCCCCGGATAATATATATGATGAATGTGGAGCAGTCGGTGGAATGGGAATTGGCAGGGGAAATCGAAATATTTGGAGAAAACCTGCCCCAGTGCCACTTTGTCCACCACAAATCTCACACGACTTGTTCTATGCTGCCGCAGTGGAAAGCCGGCGACTGACACCCTAAGCTATGGCACGGCCTCTGTGCATTTACTTTTCCTCTCATTTTAGCCTTTTTTGGATATATTTTAATTGAGCTAAATTCAAAGTAGACCATGCCTCTGTTGCATGGAATTCCGTAATTATGCTGATGCTAATACACGTGAAGGCATTCAGCGGAAAACATTCAGTGCCTTGTTGAAATATATTCATTTTCAGTCAGTTCTGTTAATGTCTTAAATTGTTTAATTTTTCATGCATGCTGTGTTAGGAGGGGATACTGATATGGGCCCTTTCTCCTTAACGTAATGTGTCAATATTTTGTCCTTGTGTGCTGGAACCTATTGTCTACGAATATTTTGTTGGAACCACAAGCACAAGTCCTTTTGCTTAACGTATGTGACCTGTGAAAACACGGATGTTTACACGATATAAACAGTTCCACTGTATCCTATATTGAATTGGCGTGCATTAATTTTAATCTTCTTTTGCAATTGAGCTGTAACTGGAAGCCAGGACAGCTCAGAAAATACAGTGACTAGGTTACGGGGTGGAGTAGCATGTAGTCATGATTCGATTCTGGGCGGGGGCAAGAACATAATTATCTCTTCCACAAACACCCACACCGTATCTGAGGGCCACGCAACTTCTATTCAGTTGTACCGGGACTTTTCCCGGGAGGTAAAGCGGCAAGAGGGCGAAGCTGACTGCTCATTGTCATCTAGTGCCACGATTAATACGTGGGACTATGTCTCCAATCTCCCGTAGGTGTTCATGGAAAGCTCTTAACAAGCAAAGTGACACGTTTATCTTCAGCTGCACTGTTTCTGTGACTGGCTGGCGGCTGTTGAGTGGACACAGCAACACCATTGTTGTTCCTTCTGATCATCTTCAAGGAACAGGCTCACTTGGACCGTCCACACTACAAACTGACACTGTACGACTGAAGTACATAAACACGAAAATATATATATGAACTTGTCATTAATATCGTCATGATGATTATGTATAAAACATTTAGAATAATTCTTATATTATCTATACCATTGCCACGTTTTAGGGGTGTGACCATAGGCGGAGTATGGATTGAAGAATGGATTTATTCACCACTTATATACCCTACTCGAACTACAAGTAATTACAGCGTCACTGATAATCTTCACAATTCACAGATCACCAAAGCATCTGCTCAGCTTTTCCAGCCTGCTGTGTCTTCATCAGCCGTTGCCTGGCAACAGCTTCTAACAGTGGAAATTCTTCAGTTTCCCGCGCTCACGTAGTTACTATCCGGCGAATATCCCACAATCCAAATCTATTCTTCATAGCCGGACTTTCAACTCTCAACTAATAACTGAACTCTCACAAAAAGTCAAAAGTCAAAGTCACATTGCGACTGACGGTCGGTCAGTTAGTCAGTAAGTCTTGGTGTCGAGCCCCATCTGGAGCTCATGACCCGATATTTATTACTCTTTGACAGTTACGGTCTTGTTTTTGTGGGGCGCCCTCACTGACGAGAGGACGGGTCTATCTTTTGTACACGCTGCTGAACCTTGCCAGCGCAGTATTTCGCGGGTCCCAGTCCCTTGGTACTCGTGACCATATTTTTCTGTCCCAGATTTCAAGCTCGAACTCTCAAAAAGTCGAAGTCACATTGCGACTGACGGTCAGAATGTCAGTAAGTCATGATATCGAGCCCCATCTGGGGATCAAGACCAGATATTTATCACTGTTTGAACGTTATGGTAACGTTTTTGTGAGGAGCCCTCTCTGACGAGAGGGCGGGCCTGTCTTTTATATATGCCGCTTGCCCTTGCCAGCGCTGTCTTTCTCGGGTCCGAGTCCCTTGGAACTCGCGACCATATTTTACTCTCTCAGATTTGAGACTTCCTTTTTCGTCGCCTCCTACGACTCGCAGAGTCACTTTGGAAGCATTCGACCCCGCCTCCACACAGGTAGAACTCTCACAACTTCATTTTCTTCAAGAGAACTCCTTGGCACGGACCACATAGAAAACGCCTTCGTTTCAATTGTAACAATTGTGTACGTCTCGTTTCCGCCGGAACGTGTTTGCCGAGACGTTGCTTAGAAACGGGTTGCATAACCCCGTTGTTCTATTGTAGTGTGCATGTTGCAGTCGTTACCTAGCAAAGGCCGATGTTTACAGAGTCACCGCTCAGCAACCGTACTACACGTTACACTATTACCCATTTAAGTCACTAAAATGTAAGCTTATTACAATTACAAAATTATTTTGGCTCCGAATTCCGTATAGCAGATGGAATTACACACGTCTAGGATTCAGTGCGCCTATAAGCAACTATCCCCATTCGCCCTTAAGGATTACTGAACTGACAAGTCGATGTGTATGTATGTATACATGCTCGAAAATTAATTCATTCAAAATGTATTCAACCGATGATTGTGTGCGTATGTTTTCGAGGTAACATAAAACACCTGCTAAAATTCACAGGGCGCCGACACAATCAATTAAAAATTCTGGGCTCATGAAACGAGCGTGCAGTTCCATTAGTAGTTAGTATGTGCAGACCCAGACTGAGACTGCGGCTCGGAGTTGTTTCATGGATTGCGAATGTTCCGCTGCCTATTATACCATAACAAACAGATGTTTGTGCTTGTTCGAATATATAAAATTATACCTGTGTGTACAAGGTATACTAAATGGAAAACAGGATTCGGTAAACTATTGTTCTGTGCCGTCTGAAATTTTATCAAACAGCTACAATAAACAAAGCATATTTCGTGAATATTAGAGCAAAATATTCTGGTTTCTTTTTTACACTAAATTGTATATGTAAGGATTCCCATCTCACGAACACTATGGAGCTCCTGCTGATGAAATGAATAAAATATGGAGGATTACGTGGAACGGTAGGTAAAATATTGAAACACGGGTGAGAAAAGAAACAGTTGAGATTTCATTATACTGTCATGTATTTAGGTATGTGTGTGTGTGTGTGTGTGTGTGTGTTAGTAGAGACATGGTTTGGATTGGTGAATGGATTTATTAACCAATTACAGGTCGTAACTACAACCAACTGTAACACTATTGCTGATTTCCACACTACAAATCTCTCCAGGCTGTCTTCTCAATTTACTTTCAGTAGTCGTTGTTTGGTAACAGCTCTCAATAATGACTATTGCTCTGTAATGTTTTCACTAGACGTTTCCCGGTAACGAATCCTAACAATAAAGTTTCTGTGCTCACATCGTTCCTGACCGGCGAATATCCCGCAACTTAACTGTAAGTCAGCGTCAAAGTCAAATTTGCTATAAGACTGGCGGTTTTTGCCGCCAATCAGTTCGTCTTGGCGTCAAACCCCTTGAGACTCACGACCAGAGGCATTTCTTTTCAACTTAAACTTTGTGTTCATAGTTCTTATGTAATATCCTCTCTGACACGAAGATGGGATTGCATATTATGAATATGCTTGACCTACTGTCAAGTTTACGTATAACACATACAGTATGACATTGACAATTCTGCCTTTTGCACTATGCTCGTGTACAAGTCCTCTGTCAGTACAGGCTTTGCAAAACTGAACTGTAGCGCTAATTGTCTTCGAGATAACTACTCCGAACGGGCCACATAGGAAACACCGCTTACATTGTTATAGTCCAACAATACCTCGACCGTTGAACGGAAACTGGTGTTTGTTTATCAACTTATTGCATAGCAACAGCTGTACTGGTTGTCTCTCTGAGTTCCATGCCCAGCAAAGGGTCTGTACACCACAATACGATAGCTGTCCCCACATACTAAACGAAACTGAAACTAGGGTTAAATGTCAAACAAAATAAAACTATTAAAATCTCTTTTAAGACACGTCAAGGTTATATTGGAGACAATTAAAAAGTAAATGAGCACATGTGGAAATTTCTCATTAATAAGAATGTCATTACAAACAGAAATCGGAGCCAGGACCGGTGAGGCTGCAACTGGACTACCGGCCTGGCTTCATTCTCGGGAACATTGGCCATGAATGCGAATCCTAATGCACTGGCACATATCCAACCTATGTTTTTAACTATACATGCCAGGCTACTATATTACAATTTTCAAAATCACTTCCACAAGAGTTTTCTTTTTTTTTTTTATTTTGCTTATACAGGAAAATTCATAAGTCTCTCCGGAAATCCAGACAATAATTTAGAATCACTCTGTAAATCAAAACATGGCTACAAGTGTCCTTGATTCTAAATTATTGTCGGAATTTCCGGAGGGACTTATGAATTACTATATATAAATAACAAGTTAAGTAGCTTTACATATTCTAGAGTACAAACAATTGTATTGAACACGACTATAACACGTGCAATAAATCACGTCACAAACTGCTTGGTTTATATAATGAAAAGACGGTTTATTTCTACTTTCATTACAATAGTTCATTTAACGATGCTCATTCAGTTCATAGACCAACTAACGGAAAGAAAGTTCTCAGTACTTAATTGGATAAGTGGAAGGAAGTCGTGTTCAGTTTTATGATATTGTTCCAGGACTTTAACTGGAGGGCTAAGTAAATCCAAGAGGACCCCAGAAGGGCCTGCTTCTGGTGCGATATTTGAAAAGAGAACCTCCAGAATACGCCGCCATACCTGGTTGCATTCACTGTACACCGGGAGGCGGAAGCACTACAGTTTCCGAACGGTTAGTAGGCTTACAATAAAAACGTCCCTATAATTCAACTGTGGCTTTTGCTGCCTTCTTTCTCTCTCGTTCTCGTGCGAGGGTGGGGGATAAGGCCGTGCGCTGGTCCGATATTGATAAAGTTCTCCTAAAAGTTTACCTCTTTGGCGGAACACAATTATACAGGAGTCGATGTACGTGTCCCAAAGGGGAAGAAAAAAGCACGATCCTTGATAAGTCCCGGCTCAGAGCAAGCTGATGTTACACCCCACAGAACGTTCGCATACACAACTATCATTACAGCGGCATTTCGTTCCAATATCAACAAAAGGCCGAAAGGTTTTCGCGATTTTCCTATTCTCCAAATAAATCGATATTACTTCTGAAAATTCTGTCCTCCGGAACATAGCTCCGTGTACTCCGTTAAAAGTGAACCTACTTTTCGGAGGAATATGCTGCCGCCATCTTCATGGTTGAAGAATAAGCCAAACAAAGCCTCCTACCTGCTTCATGCTGATTTCTTACTTGGCTTAATCTTCGGCCATAGCGATGGAGGTGCAATGGCCCCCGAAACGTTGACTGTCTTTCAACGGACGGCATATCGTTATACCCCGGATGATAGAATTATTCATAATCACCGCTGTGATAACCTAGATTCTGAATGATTGTTTTTATCCAAATTTCTGCCCATTTATAATTAACAATCTTATCATACCTCATACCAGTCAAAACAGTGGCACAATGTTAATAACAGTGTTATGTAAAACTATTACATAAGATTAGTCTGAACTACCTTACGGTGACAATGGTTACTACAAATTTTGGGAAAAATTTCCCTACGAAATTTATAAAAGGTAAAGTTGTCCCTTTGCTTAAGTAAGTACTATGCCATGAAGATATGTAAGGGAGTTAAGATATCTCTCAGATTTTCTTAACTTCGGCACTAGATGGAGGTGAGTGGTCAGCTTCAGGCCCATCACTTTAGCCCCTGGGAGAGAGCCCCCAACACCTATTACATGGGAGGCCAGGTGGGCCCCAGAGTCGGCCTGGATGCCGTGGAGAAGAGAAAAATCTTATATTGTCGAGAATCGAACCCGGGCCATCCAGCATGTAGCCAGTCCATATACCGAATGAGCTATCCCGACTCCTAAAAATTTCATAAAGTGAACGTATAATGGGAAGGTCATGTCTCTCTGCCCTTGTATTCGCACATTTCTTCTTTCGAAACTCTACATCGATATCTTCTGCTCTCTGCTGTAAAACTTGTGACGCGAATTTTATATTTGTTCATTTCGGTCAAATATAAATTTTGTATTTTTAGACGTACAAATAGTTTTTTGTAACGTTTTCTAAAACGAGATCCGAACGGTAATAAAGTGGTGTTTAGCATATAACACACATCTTTTTAGTATCTGTAACAATAATTTTAAAATTTGAGGCTTTCACGGCGGTGACTNCATGCAGCGAAATATTCCCATTTGAGTACCAAGATCTAATCCAGTTAGAAATCTTCTTTAAAACCTTGAACTACAATGTATATAGAAAGGTATGTGCAGTAATATTTGCTTCGAAAAAAATAATATTCAATCCAGTGATTACGATTAATAACATTTAAACTTAGTTTCATTTACTGCAGCTTGCCTACAGCCAACATTGCCCTCCAGTTCGGACAATAACTTTAAGTGACGTGATATTCTGAACTGAGAACACATTAATCAGTTAGGAACAAGGGTGACTACATGCAGGGCCTGTTTCGTAGTTAAATAATTCGGAATTCAGCCCAGACCGTGTATTTATGCGTTGCATTTGCTTCCGAATAGAGAACTTAATGCTTTCGTACACATCATTAGCTGAATAATAATTCAAGCCGTGAAACAGCGCGTTTTCTTGGAAACAGGGACCGAATTTTTAAATACAAATACTGTCTACATCAGCTAGCATTTTAGAGCGTTAAACAAGATTATAGTGTCCCAAACGCGAACTACAATTTGTATCCAGTTTCACCAACCACAGTAATTGATGTTATAAATCGGCGATGTTTAATTCGTATATACACGGAAAGATACGACGTCACGAGAAGATGGCAAGCACATTTATCATCACTGAATGGATACCGTTGACATTATTACAGGCTTTGATTGCAAGTAACCTAAAAAGTAAACAATATGACTGATAAGATCTAAAAGTTTGTGATGATGGTAATTGTTACAATTAATATGTTGTTGGACATTATCCATCATCTTGTCTGTTATTAAAAAACCGTCCTGTTTCTTTTAGAAAAACAACGTTTCGGAGACTGGATTCTGTCCCCGTTTGTAGGTAAAACCTACTCAGTTGGGTCCAATAGAGCCAGTGAAATAATGGCTTGTTCATAGAATGGCTGTAGTATTACAGTTTTGTGTTTATATGAGCACACAGGACAGTGCCATGGTCCAGACTGTTAGACGCTGCTTCTCACTAAGGATTCGGCCAGTACCTTTTCATTTGAGATTCGTTGCGGACGAAGTAACAGCGAAGCAAAGGTCTTTCTTCTCCGAGTTTCTACGTCTTTCACGTGATAATCATCATGCCACAATTGCGCCATGTTCATGTACCGTCGTTCCCCCAGGTGTGAAGTACTCCTCACGTTCTCTGTCGCGGCTTTATTTTGACCCGGAACCTGGCTAGTCACAAAGTAAGACGGTTTAGAGTCGGCTGCTATAATAATACTCTCTTATAGTGTGGACTACATTTCGAGAAACATGGAAGTTTCTTACAAAGAGGCAGGTACACGAGCATCAACTTAAAAATATAGACTGATTTCAACATTATGTTTCAGTAGTTTCTGGTTGGAATCCAGAGACCGGGTAGATTCAGAACGAAATATTCCGAAACTCTTCTATACAGTGTGTTCTCATTCGAAATTGCTATTCATCAATAACTTTAAGTGACCACTAGGAAGACAGATCGAAATGTATGATCACATTTAAGAAAAACTGTCTTGGAAATGTAAATGAAATTCAAGTGCTTTTGAGTGTCGAGTTCTGATATATGGAAGGGGATGCAAATTCTATTCACCTCATCTACTGAATCTTTGTTCGACCGCAGTGTTGCTAACGCTCTTTAAGGGCCTTGACCTCAGCTGGAGTCAAATCCCTCCATACTGAGGCCCTCTTAATTTCCATCGCCTGTGCCCATTAGGAGCGGAAGTGCCCAACTAAATGGGGCATTGACATAATGCTATATTCTCTTTTGGGCCGCTGGCGGTCGGACATCAAGGACACCCTCTGCCAGTCACCGACATGGACAGCGGAACCCCTGTCACCGATCCCAGCTGGACCAGTTAAGGAGCCTCACCCGAGCCTTCAGTCCCCTGAGGAGACGCTTGTACCTGAGCAGTGTTGTGCCCCGATAGGGGTCAGTGACTGTACTCACCCCTATCGGACGTTCGTAAATAACTCTTAACCTGTGCGGTGGAAAACATGCTTGCACTAGGGGGATCCACAAATAACTTGAGTACTCACCAACTACAATAAAGTAATATACTCGTATAATTAAATAAAACACCATTACAACAAACAACCTGTCAATACACACAGAACCTTCGATTAAACCCCTGGTTTTTAATTACTACATTTAACTATCCATAATACGCTAAACCTAAATGGCACAAACCAACACTTTGTATTTCTTTCTCAAAAGACCATTGAACCAGAATTTCTAACAAGCAATCAGTGACTTGACCACGAGTAAGTACTCACTCGCGCTGAACATGATGCACATGAAGAACACTGGCGCCATCACAAGGTTTTCCACAGGCACACTTTGCTCTAGTCCGTCCGTTTCTCGCAACTGTTAGAAACAGACTGCCTGAAACGGCCTTTTTTTTCAGTTCCAAAATTCAACTTTTTTTCCAAGCCGCGAAGGCTGCTCGCGCGAAATCCCTGAGGTCGGCAACTTGCCGGACATGTCTTGTCGCGCGAAGCGAAACCTGACCGGGTCTTTCCACTGATGCGTAAACAGTCTTTTCTAAAGACAATTCAATTGACTGCCAAGGAATGCGAAGAGGCAGCCGCGGCTCTGTCTCCTTGCCTTCCGGCCAGCCGTCTGGCGTTTTAACCTAAGTATCCAATCTTACAGAAATCATACTTAATATATAACACAACACCAGCACAACACCAGCACAACACCAGCATCTAATAAGGTCAGGCTTCTCGCCCGCATGAAGACACCTCATTCAGTTTATCCTCGTGGGCCACTCATGATAGCCCCTGAGAGCGGATGGCTACTTGCTCCCAGCAGCAGATCTCCTGGTTTGCCGACGGCGGGATGTTTGCAGCTATCCACTGCCAACCAATGACTGAAACCGAGCTTCAGCCGAGACTTCAGCCTGTTAGAGAAGGGCCTCACCGACTGACCCGCCTCTTCACTAGCCTGTCCAGTTCTGCTCCTCGATAATCAGGTTACTCATTCCTGTTAAGAGATCTCTTACAGCCTCGCCCTCAGTGGAATTAACAACACATACTTTTAACCTAATAAATAAAAGATAATTTGTGTGGTCTGTGTGTTAACGCTGTCAACTAAACAATAAGTTCTGGCAAGAACTAATCGCTTATTTCCTTTGATACAATATGGACTGCATGGAAAACGACGTCTCCAACACTTCTTCACTGACGCCGGAACGTCTTCGCCGAGTTGTTGCCCAGCAACGATAGGGGGATACAAGGACATAAACGCAATAACAGTTGCATAGGAATTGCCGAAACAACAAACGCGTTTCCCCGGAGTTGAGTGGATGAGAGGTTCCGCTGCGTAACAACGGATGAAACCAAACACTTCTACATTGTGTTCTGTGCTAGCTATATATATAGCTAAGAAGGGAACACACATCACAAGATGCGGTTTACACAGAAAATAAGAAAAACGACCCCGTAGTGAACGAACCACATGCAAGTTTTAATTAAGAGAAATAAGATTAAATATCTGAACAAGTTTTAGCAAGTGTAAATTTATCATAGTTGACAAATACGGACTTTTTAAATACTTTTTAAATGGTGTTGTGAAAACATATGAGGGCAAGCAATGCAATAGATTGACGTATTTGGGACACCTGATGATGGCACTATGTTGCCGAAACATGTTGTGAAGTGACAGGTGAAATTGAGTGCACTACAAGACGGCCACTGTAAACATATCATGGACGAAAATCAGTGCAACAGGACGCTAAAATATAACATTATATATATAATCGCCGGTCACGGTAGCCGAGCGGTCTGAGGTATGTATTGTCTTCGCTCGCTTGGGGATCGTGGGTTCGAATCCCACTAGGGGCATGGATGTTTAGTTTGTGTGTGTGCGTTTTTCTGTGTTTGTGTACAGGTAGAGGCCTTGCCACNTCGACCTTCAGCCCCCAAGACAGCCCCCCCCCCCTGTGCATACTTCATCTGCTAGCCTGTTCAATTATCTTGATGATCAGGTTATTCACCCCTATCAAGAGACCGCTTACAGGCTTCTCGTCAGTGGAACTTCACTGAGGCAGGTGACTGCCTCTGCACGAGCCCCTCACCCCCAGCACTGGAGGCGGGGATCCTCTAGCCGCCCTCTCTCTTGCGACAGGGACAGCAGGGCTACCGCCTGGCCCCAGCTAGAGCTAGGCCCCGAGACCGGAATCTCCCCCAGGTCGCCTATTCAATTGTCTTGATACTGTGTCATGTTTAATCTTCGGATGACTGTGTGACAAGTTGGTTTGGCTGAGAGCTGTCATGATCCAAGTGCATCACGAAGAAACTTGGCTTCCTAGGTCACTAAGTTATACAAGTTTCGACATAAGGGCATAAACATGAAGCGTGTTTCCAAAATTCAACCCCCCCCCCCCTTTTGAAGATGATTTGTTAAAACAACAATTATACGTAAAACTGACATCGAAACATCGGGACAAAAGTAATGTCAATTTAAATCGATCTACATATAAGTGTTGAGATTTGATTCATTTTTCACCGAAAAGTATTAGTTCCTCCCCATGCGCAAATTAAATCCTGAACATATTGTGACGCCTTACCTTACGTCCATCACCGCGACAACCGCTACAATCGGAACGGACACTTCCACCGCAAAGAATACGTGGAAATTGTGGAGCTCCCGCAGCGACAAATCGTAGCAAAGAATTGTCGTTGAGTAACAACGGATGAGACGAAACACGCTACGGCCGTAATCTATAAGGAACATTCCCGAAGCAACGGAGATCGAACCTTGGCGAGGGGTGTTCTCTATTGAGTCCGCGTGCGTCTTATATAAAGGGCCTGACCCTGAACTAAAGTTGAGTATTAGAAACTTGAGCATTGAGTATTGGGACAGAAACCAAGTGATA
The DNA here is from genome assembly GCF_002891405.2 of Cryptotermes secundus. NCBI lineage: Eukaryota > Metazoa > Arthropoda > Insecta > Blattodea > Kalotermitidae > Cryptotermes > Cryptotermes secundus. The sequence continues at coordinate 499,992 of NW_019737992.1, forward strand.
CTACAGCTGATAATAACTGTAGGGTGTAAGAGTGAGTACCCAATAAAGATTCGCTAAATCCGAGACCCACGTGAAGTTATTTGTCGCGTGACATACCCAACACGTGACAATATAATAGTTACTTAGCCAAAGGATCGCACAGAGAATAGAAAAGTTCCGAGGAACAGATGAATAAAACAATTCAACACTGAATACAGAGGCAAAATTGTTGGGTGTGATGCCGTATAATCTGGCTTATATCTGCCGACATTCTGGGGGAATATTCTGTCGTCATCTTCAGAACAGAAGAGTCCTCCGATACTCCGAGGATGGAGGAAACACGTTCCTCCGAATGTCTATCTTCTAGACTACACGGTGTCACTTCTCAGAATCCAGTAATTTTCATAGTAGCGACTGTATGAACCTCAAATCTCTCATAATCATAGGCAGAACTACTTTCGTGTATTTCAGTTTTCGTATTTTAGCAGGAGAGGGAATGTTAAGCTTCCGCCCGAGAACGAATTATTTCTGTCTAAAAGATCGGCTGATGCCCGACCATCGGAACATCTGGCAGGCAACTAAGAAGGTTCCCGTTTTACGCCCAGTAGTTTAGGAAGTGCAAGCCACACAGGTCCAGCTGCATACATCAGTCGCAATTTTTGTGAACCCACTACTTCTGTAGATGACCTCCCACCCCCACCAGTAAATAATGCAAGTTGTTTACAAAAATTCCCACAAATACAATTTATAATTCAGACACGGACAGTACACAAGAGCCTCACTCCACAATGAAAGTCTGCTACTGCCATCCATACCATCCAATCAATCGTATCTCTCTCTATATTCTTCAAATAATAAAAAGAATCACTGAACATCACAACCTATATTATTTGTTCCTGCTTACATTATTACGTCATGTTTCAGCTGCTTCATTCTAAATGCTGAATTTCAGTTTGGAACACACTCCACCTACAGGCTCATATTTTCTTCTGAATGCACATCCATGGACAGAAATAAGAAGAAGGTATACATTCATAAACTGAAGTTACGTATAATTAAAAATAATTTATACTGAAATCATTAAGTGACAGGTTACGTACTGTGAATTTGATTTGTTTCATTCTGGTCCGTCACACTAACAATATCATAAAAACAAACTGTATCGATGTCCCTCTGATGATGGTCTCTTAAGGACCGAAACATGTAAGGGCATGAGGAATTGAAATAAGAAAAATCTTCACCAGTCACACTGGATGGAACTGGTTTATCTTTTTATGATACGTACTGTGAGATTGTGCTGTGTTCACCAACACAGATTTTCTTCTCAAAGTTATAACAAAGGCTACAATAACGACAGACCACAGGTAAGGTTTGCGGAGTCTCCAATAACAGTTGTGGGGCGAATCTAATTTTCCTCAGGATTTGTCCGATGGAAAGTAACACTTACCTTAAACGAAGTTCGGATCGGCGTTTTCTGAAAGACGGCAGATCCTACTGATATAATTTTATTTTACTTTTATTTTTTCGGTTTAGTGTACATTTTACTAAATCCAATTCTAAATCTATTTTACTAAATTCGCAATAATATATTTGCTAAGCCATAAATAAATATCAGAGTAAAACTGCAAAGAACGCACTCGTCAGATACTCCATACCGAAGCACACATTTCCAGTCATTCTGTTGATCAGAATCTATGTGCTATATTAAATTTCGTCATAAGAAGAATGACAAAACTGACTGTAGTATTTATCGGGGTATGTCAATGCTATCAGCTTCATACACAATTTTATTCAATATTCTTCTCTCAAGGTTAAGTCCATATATAGATGAGAATACTGAGGATCATCAGTTTGGGTTTCGACGTAACAGATCAACTACAGATTAGATCTTTTGCATTCGTCAAATACTGGAGAAAAAATGGGGGTACAATGACACAGTACATCAGCTATTCGTAGACTTCAAGAGAGCCCATGATTCAGTTAGGAGGGAAGTATTGTACAATATTCTGATAATATTCTGAGTTTTTGGTACCCATGAAACTAGTTTTTTTCCTTTGGCGCTACAGCCCCAATTTGGGCCTAGGCCTATCTCCATGAAACTCTCCGTTTCACTTCTGTTTACTAGATCTTAGACATTCGGTAGGACCCCTTGGGCGGGTGATCAGCTCGTCGCAAGGCCTCTACCTGTACACAAACACAGAAAAACGCACACCATACATCCATGCCCTGAGTGAGATTCGAACCCACGATCCCGGCTTCCGAGCAAGCGAAGACAGTGCATGCCTTAGACCACTCGGCTTTAGTGACCGGCTATGAAACTAGTTAGGCTGATTAAAACGAATTTAAACGAAGCGTATGGTAAAGTCCGTATAGGTAAACATTTGTCTGATAAATTCCCAATCCTGAATGGTCTGAAGCAAGAAGATGCTTTATCGCCACTCCTTTTAAACTTTCTTTCCTTGGCACTACAGCTCCAGTGGGCCTAGGCCTACCTCCATGAACTCCGTTCACTTCGGTTTCTCTAGATCTTACACATATGGTAGGACTCCTTGGGCGGGTGATCAGCTCGTCGCAAGGCCTCTACCTGTAGACAAACACAGAAAAACGCACACACACAAACTAAACATCCATGCCCTGAGTGGGATTCGAAGCCACGGTCCCGGTTTCCAAGCGAGCGAAGACAATTCATGCCTTAGACCGCTCGGCTACCGTGACCGGCCCTTTTCAACTTTACCTTAGAATATGCCATTAGGAAGGTCCAGGGAAACCAGGTGGGACTGAAATTAAATGGGACGCATCACCTGTTGGTCTATGACGATGATGTGAATCTACTGGGTGATAATATAAATACTATAAAAAGAAACACACAAACTTTAACTGACGCAAGTAAGGAGGTTGCTCTAGAAGTAAATACAGAGAAAACTAAGTACATGTTGCTGTCTCGTCACCAAAATGCAGGGCAAAATTATGACATAAAGATAGGAAACAGATGTTTTGAGAATGTGGCACAGTTCAGATATTTGGAAACGACGATAACAAATCAAAACCTGACTGAGGAGAAAATTACGAGGAGATTGAACTCGGGTAATGCTTGCTACCATTTGGTACAGAACCTTTTGTCTTCTCGTCTGCTGTCCAAAAATATTAAAATTAGAATATACAAAACTATAAGTTTGCCTGTGGTTATGTATGGGTGTGAAACTTGGTCTCTGACATTAAGGGAGGAATATAGACAGAGGGTTTTTGAGAACAGGATGTTGAGGAGAATGTGACTACACAATGGGGAGCTTCATAACTTGTAGTCTTCTCCAAGTGTAATTAAATGATCAAGTCAGGGAGGATGAGGTGGGCAGGGCATTTAGCACGAATGGGAGAGACGAGAAATGCGTATAGGATGTTGGTGGGAAAACCAAAAGGAAAGAGACCACTGGGAAGCCAAGGCGCATGTTGGTGGACAATATTAAAATGGAACTTAGATAGGATGAGATGGTATGGATTGGATTGATCTGGCTCAGGGTAGGGAACAGCCGAGGGCTCTTATGGGCGATGTAATGAACCTTCGGGTTCAATAAAATGCAGGGAAGTTCTTCAGTAGCTGCAAAATTGGCTGCTTCTCAAGAAGTGCTCATCTCCATGAGTGAGTGAGTGAGTGACATTTCGGCACATAACGAACTACAAGTGGGAAAATTTGACCTGCATGAGTCTCGCAAGGTCAAAGAACTCTCAGTAGCGCGAGATTAGGACAGTGACCCAGTGACTTAACCAATATACTGAAACACCCCGCAACTCCAGCAGCACTGGTTAGTTCCCGGTGATTAGCAGCAGGCCAGGCCCAATGCAGGGCCCCGCCACCGAGTCGAGGGGTTCACTGACGTCGCCCCATCCATTCAGATCTAAGGGAACACTAGTGACAGCTTTACTGGGACATAAGCTGATATCATGAGAACACAGATACTCTGTGGTATTTTAAACCTCATCCCCTACAGATTTTGAATTGATAAGAAAACAGATTAAATCAAAGATGGGCGGAACATACACGACACATGGAAAGCACGAAAAATAAATATAAATTCTCGACTAGGAAATCTGAAGGGAAGAAACCTAGTTGCAATAACAATATTAAATTTCATCAAAAAGCAAGAGGATGAAATGGTGCAACCTGGATTTATCTGGCTCAGGATAAGGGTCCCACGAACGGTGACACACGTCTTGAGTAACTGAGCTTCTCAAAGCAGGAGTGTACTGATGGTCTTATTTAGTTACACCCTTCAAGATGTCATCAGTGAGTGAGTGTGTGTGTGTGTGAGTGTGGTGGGTGATATTCTTTATTAATGTATCAGAAGTGGTGAAATATTAGAAAAATGTCCGGGTATATGGGGGCTAAGCACGCGGTAGCGTAGGTGGTTGAGGCACTATGCTACAAGCCGGAAGGTCGCGGGTTCAAATCTCGATGAGGTCATTGGATTTTTTCAATTTACCTAATCCTAACAGCCGCACTTTGGCCCTGGCGTCGACTCAGCCTTTAACAGAAATGATTACCGGGGATATTCTTGGGGGTAAAGGGCGGCCGGGGCGTAGGGCTGACAACCTTACCGCCGTCTATGAGCCGATTGTCTAGAAAATGTGGGAGCCTCGACGTCTCACAACCCTATGGTCTTCCACGGCCTGTTGCAAGGATAGCTTTACTTTTTTCTATATGGGGGGGCAAGATTTTCCGGCACACCTTTTCTAGCGAAACATGCTGGCATGCACTTACACATTGTTAGCTGCAATAACCAATGAAGGCAGCGCTTCCATTTCTTCAAGATGAACTGAAAGAAAAGTGGCCCGGTATGCAGGATGGGCTAACGAGATACGCGCGTCTGTATGCCCAACTCTCAGCTTCCAGATGCAATCAGTAAAACAAATACAACCGACGCTAGCTGACAGACATTGAGAAATTCTATGTAATCAGAACGCCGCGCGAGGTCGTCCAGGCTTTATAACATACAAATCGCTTTACTGCCGCAGAATTTGAGGCATGTTCACAATATTAGCGCCTCGACAATGTCCTTGCGTAATGCAGTGACAACTCTTTAAAATATATGCAATTTCCATTAAGATAACTTCACGGTAGTTTTGTTCATATCACGCTTTAACCAACGATGCTTCTCCTGTACATGCACTCACAATGTGCAGTGAATGTGAAGGTCCTAAGGAACTGGAGAGCTTTCAGCTTTCTCTAAGCACAACGTTCAAGATGGCTCTAGAGTCCGCCCAGTCTCCTGTCTAGCATATAACTGAGTGAGCTAGAACAGTGTTCCGCAACCGGTGTGCCGTCACAAGGTGAAAGGTGTGACGCGAACTTTTACCTATTGTAAGAAATTAATTGTCGAATTTTATTCGTTTTATTTTATCCCAGTTACCGTGTTTCATATGCTTGTATTTTATTCTCAGCCACTGCACTGATTAAATAAGATGATGATTGTTTATTCTTTATTACATGCCGTGATTTTTTATGTATAGTAGTGTTGTATTCTAAGAAATTAAACGAATATTATTTACTCACAGTTGTTGTTATATCATAGTTTTCATTATTGATTTATTTTTATTTTTCTCGTATCTACGCGGCTTCTTTTACATACTTGCCGTATGTTCTGTGTACGTGCTTTCCCTAAAACTGCAGGGATTCGAAAGGGTTTCTCTGTCTTTAATAACGCTGTTATGGCATTTGCCCCTGTTTGTTAGACGTTAGAGCTTCTTCAACTTTATGGCTTTCTTCCTGAAACGATGCACCCACCGATTGTTGGACTTCATTTAAAATCATAAATATTTCAAAAACAAGTCGGTATATGTGTCACTTCTTCCGTTTGAAGAGTAGAGGTCCCGCGTCTTACAATTGTTTCAGTTCTATCACAGCTGTGCTCTGAAGTAGTTCGAAAATTGCGGTTGCTAGTTAGTTTTGCTATTTTCTATTGCTATTAGACTACTTTATTTTTTCAAGATGGATAAATTCATTACACGAAGTGTTTCGTCCACGAGTGCAAGTAGTAAAAGCATTGAGCCCAAAAAAAGAAAGAAACAAAAATTAGTACACCGGCAGTATAGTGATAATTACTTATCTTACGGTTTCTTTTTGGTGTGGTGATAAAACGTGCCCAATCCCCGAGTGTATCGTTTGTGCTGAAAAACTCAGTAATACTGCTATGGTTCCCAGTAAATTGAAACGATATTTGTCAACAAAACATTCTTCTCTAACAAGCAAAGGTGTCAATTATTTTCGTTGCTTGTTGGAACAAAACAAAAAACAAATAACGTTAATGACTGCGACAGTATGCGTGTCAGAAAAAGTACAGGAAGCAAGTTATAAGGTAGCCTAAATTGTCGTAAAGGCCAAAAAACCACACAAAATAGCTGAAACGTTGTTAATGCCTGCTTGTAAAGAGATGGTGAAAATGCCTGCTTGTAAAGAGATGGTGAAAACAGTCTTGGGTTCAGAAGCTGCTAGTGAAATTTAAAAAATTCCTCTCTCTGCTGACACAATCAGTCGCCGAGTTATTGACATGTCCAGTGACATTGAAGCCATTATGAAGGAGAAAACCAACAGCAGTCAGAAGTTCTCGCTCAGATCGACGAGTCCACCGATATTAGCGGTCACGCACAACTTCTTGCTTACATTCGATACATCGGTGAAGATGTAATTGCAACAAATTTATTTTTTTTGCAAAGAACTTCCCGAGCGAGCCACCGGCGAAGAAGTATTTCGTGTCACTAATGAATATGTGTTACATAATGAATTAAAATGGAAGGATTGCGTTATTGTTTGTACAGACGGGGCCGCTTCTATGACAGGCCGTGTTAAAGGATTTGTAGCTAAAGCACGCAAAGTAAATCCTAACACAAATCGCGATCATTGTCTCATTCACCACGAAGCCACAGTTGCTATGTCTCTTCTGAAAGTTGTGCTGGACGAAGCAGTAAAAGTCGTGAACCTCATCAAATCGCGGCCCCTAAATTTGCGGCTTTTCTCCGTTTTGTGTCAGGAAATGGAATCAGAACACACTACACTCCTACTACATACAGAAGTACGGTGGTTATCAGGAGGAAAAGTGTTATTTGAACTTAATGAGGAGGTACGTGCATTTTTGACTGTTGAAGGGCATGAGTACGAGGATTTATTTGCAGATGATGAATGGATATGTAAGTTGGCATATCTTTCCGATATTTTCGTACATTTGAATGAGATGAACAGAAAGATGCAAGGTAGGAACGAAAATATTGTAACTAATATGGATAAGATATAAGGATTTGTAAATAAGCTTAATTTGTGATTACAGAGAATTACAGATGGGTCGTTTGAGATGTTCCCGACTGTATGGTCACTTGCTGACGGCAATAAAATGGTGATGGACACAATTAAAGAACATTTAGAAATGCTGCAGCAGAGATTCAATAAGTATTTTGGAAAGAGTGTACAAGATTTCGACTGGGTTCGTGATCCATTTGTTGTGAATTCAGAACATCTTCCGATTAATGTACAAGAGGAACTCGTAGATTTAAAAGCAGACAGAACATTGAAACTAAAACTTCTCGAAGTGCCTTTGGATACGTTTTGGTTGGCAATAAGGAGTGAATACCCGGCTATCTCCGAGATGTCAGTTATGTGTTACTGCCATTTTCAACTACATATTTGTGCGAAGTGGGCTTCTCGACGTTAATTGAAAATAAGAGATCAAAAGGGAGCGGCTCAAATCCATCGATGAAGAAATGAGACTTGCGGTGTCAACGATTCCACCACGGATCAGCCGCCTGTATGCAGCTACGCAGGCGCAAGTATCACATTGAAAGTATGAGTAGAATTACTGTATTTACTTTAATAGCAATACAAGTGCACTTTCCACACTCTACAGTGAATTAAAGTTCATTAATTGCTAGCAAATGCACGAGTCGATTCCTGTTTAATGATAATAAAATAACAATGTAATAATATTATAGTAATAAGTTGATCGCCTTACGTATTTATATTAATTGTCTAATATCAAGCGCTTTTGAGGGGAATAACATTTTGGTGTGCCGTGTTGAGTCATGGATACCTCATGGTGTGCCGCAAGTAGAAAAAGGTTGCGGAACACTGAGCTAGGATATTTGCAGAAGCCAACTGTCACCCCGCTGCTCAGGAAACACCAGCATTTGATAGAAACCCGAAAGTGCATGCAACAGGACAACACTGAACCGTATCATGAACCAAACGAATTCAGTCCATTCCCTCAAGATCGATTTTATTATTATCCTCCCACACAATAAAGATGCTGGAGCGTGAAGCCAAGCACAGACTAAGCGTAAGGCTGCATGGAACTGCGTCCCGCAACGTCTTCACTACGTCACGTCCGGTCACAAGCACCGCTTGATCTTGTACGAGATGAGGTTATCACGAAGGTGACTATGAAGATCACAATCTACTGGACATACCGTGAAGACGGAAGCAGCGCGTTCCTCTTAAATGGCAGTAATGTACCAGACTAAACGACTTCACATCAAAAACAAGAAATTCTGGGAACAAATAATCACCTATTTTCCTTTGATAAGACACAGGCCGTACAGAAACTGAGACCTCAGAAATGTCTGCCGTGCTGCGGTAACGTCTTTACGGAGTTGTTAACTAGCAAAAATAAGGAGATACATAGACCCACAGAGATGCTGCGTCCGACAATTTTTCTACTGTCGCGTGTATTCCTTGCCGCAGAAAAATGTGTACCGAACCGTTGCCTAGCAACTAAAGGAAGGACACGCTTTACTCAGCGTTTGCCTAGCAACGATAGGAGGGCTACACATACAGGATGAAACAGAAGTCCATAGAAAAGTGCATAACAAGGAGCTTCATAATTTCTAACTTTACACGACAACTTCGCCGCCATCACTAACAAGTAAAACAGAACACACTTTCACATACATGCGGAAAACCGCCACATAATACTCATATATGCACAAAGAACTGAAAAACAACGCAGATACCCAGAAAACCCATGTATCCTATGATACGGTAGCATGGATTTGTAACAATAATGCAACGGATTTGATCAACGCGTAGCCAGGTAACAGCTCTGTAAACACAGTCCTTTTCTAGGTTACACAACAACAGAGGAGGCTCTGGTTCCCTACTCGCGATGACGTCACAACAGTGGACAGTGATCACGTCACATGTGTTTACTCATATGTTTATTCATATATAATATTTGAAGTGTGTGATTCAGTGAGATTTTTATAGTTCCCGTGTTATAAATCCGTGAGGGCTAGTGCAGATAAGACTGAGAAGATTAGTGTGGAGTGATTGTAAATTGTGTAAATCACCAAGAGTGTAATAATTATTTGTAGTTACGACTTGTAAGTATCCAATAAATACAATTACCAATGCAAACCCGCGTCTTGATCACTGATACACGTGACAATAACAACAATTTTGGAACATGTGACAGATATGTAAGATTTGAGGTTTTCACGGCGGTTGCTATGAAGAAAGTCTTCTGGGATGTGGCACCGTGTAGATGTCGTGTTAACCGACGTTTCGGAGGAACGTATCGCCTCCATCTTCAGGGTAGAAGGAAAATTAAGAAAATCCGCAAGCGAAGAGACCGTGAGAACAGGTACAAGCAGACTGCTTGTACCGGAGGAGACTGTCGCATTGTCAGCGCAACGGATCCCCACGGCCGCTAATTTTGGTTTTCTAGACCGGAGCCGCTATTTCCTTGAAATGACTCCTCAATTATTCACACGAGGTTGAGTGGACCCCGTTCCACACCCACTAATTCTCAGAAAATCTGATAGCACCAGGAATCGAACCCGGACCTCTCGATCTGTAACCAGGAACTCTGACCTCTAGACCATAGAGGAGGTCTTCTGCTGACAATATTCACGAATAATATAGAAAACAATCTGCATAAGAAGTGTCAGTTCTAGTAGCAGGTAACGTCAGTGTTACCTAAACTGGACTGTACCATTATCCAGCGCCCCGGGGGCGACAGGGGGCGCTGGAGTTTGGTCTCTTCGAGCGCATTGTTCGCGCGTTTACTACTGAATTGTCTTTAGACCAGAAGTTGGGAAACTGGTACCACTTCATCAAGCCTATCCTTTGCAGTAAGAATTTACTAAGAGTGAAGTAGTTACTAAATGCGGTATCCCATTTTAATGGTATTAACTTCCTTAGTGGGCTCTGCAAACCGCTGTTCTGGAGAATGATTCTGATAGGGTAGGACAGGGGGCACTGGGGATGAGTTTACTGAACCAAGGAGGCGGTGAGCCGGAAAAGTGGGAACACTCCTCTCTAGCAGTGTTCCGCAACCTTTTTCTACCCGCGGCACACCTTTCACCTTGTGACGGCACACCGGTTGCGGAACACTCCTCTATAGCAACGACTCTGAAACGAATATTCTTTCGCTGCATTTCCTTAAATTGCTTCATGGCGACAGTTTACGTACGTATTTTCACGATTTGGGGATTTGCGAGTGACTTCTAGGAGGGATTTAGATTGGATCATTGGATATTCTGACATCTTATACACAACCCTGTATTACAGGTAATATAGCTCTATCGCTGATCTACACACTTTACAGTTCACCGTTCCACACGCACTAGTCTTCACTAGTCGTATCCTGGCAACAGATTTGTAACAGCCTCATTGAAATTTCGAATCACACATGATGTCTTCTTGTCACAGCACAATTCTTTTCTTCTCATTATTTTGCGACTGCCAATTCCGAAGACTTGACTCAATTCAATTCCTCTGCACCGAAGCCCATATCCTGACAGGCTGAAATATCTAAGCTCGACTCTTTCTTCTCAAGGGCGCTCTTCTTTATAACGACTTCGTACGGAGCACGCAGAAAACACAGCTAGTTTATTGCTGGGAAGGCGTGTTTAACAGAGCCGCTGCATAGAAACGGAAGTTACTCTGTAGTTCCTAGCGTATTCGTTGCTGCGGGAATGTGTTTACCCAGTAGTTGCCTGGCAAAAACGTCTATTCTGACTTCGCTATTCCGGCTTTCGAGCGTCATGTCATATATTTTATTTGTGTATGGGTTACGTAACGATTCTCTCGGCAGTCCAGACTTCAGATATATAGCGTCGGACCGTTAGGTGATTCGTGAGTGATGACTTGGAAAGGCTGTGAGAGCAGACTGTCATTACTTGCTCTGATTTACTAGTCAAGCATTTATCCGAAGAGGCCGAGGAAAACCACGAAAATCTCCATTGGGGTAGCCGGTGTTCCAGCCGAGATTCAAACCAAGAACTTCCCAAATACAAGAGAGAAGCGCTGCCGCCGTAACAAGTCTCCTTACCATCATGACGAGAGCAGGGGCCCAGATCTTAATGAAATAAGCACTTTACGTCACGTACCAACTTCTGTACGACGAGACATTTCTCGGAAGTTTGAAGAGATTTCAGTTCGAATTAAAAGTATAAATTCCAGGTTTCGTGGTTCAATATGAATCAAAATTAAATTCGTACTGAATTTTACCTCCAGTTCTAAATTGCAAAGATATCTGCCGAGCCATTCTAAACATCCGTCATGTAGAAGCAAACAACCTCGCCAGTACGCGTTCATTTCATGCACTTCGTGCTCCCAACGCCAACACGACTTCTGACGTAACGCTTGGTTTATTCGAATAACTGCAGCTTGATCTAGCAAGAAGCATGTGACAATAAAACCGGATCCTAGTATCTGTGAGGAATTTCACTTTTTCCAAGTGTGCGAATATAAAATTCATTGTGTGCGCAGGCGCTCATATAGCCGTAATTCGGAAGCACCCTCCACAGACTCAGAATAGGGCAGGCTGTCTGATCTGGACTTTGGTCATAATTGGGTGCCGCCTGCAGTTTTCCCACCAACTCAATAAGAGACATCCTGGCTTTTCATATTGAACACATGAACTGTATTCATATAAAAATTCGATTACACGTGGCATCATATCAGCCTACACAGACTCGCGGATTCAAAGTCATATAGGCAAGGGTTGTTAATTAAAAGGTGTCAAAAAGATAATCAAAGGAAATATCAGCTAGCCTCTATGTTTCATCGCAGATCACAGATTATAGGTTATTGATATGCGAGTCGTGCCTTGCCCTGCTCACTGAACATTACATTCAGCAAGAGCCTATAGTTGTACTTCTGTGCACGCCGCCCTTCTCCCCCCCTCCAAAATGCTGTCTTCTCATCTACCCCTACTCCTACTCTTCTGGGATATAACGCCGTGTAGTACGTTGAAAGTAAAAAGACGTTTCGGGGGAGCATATCGCCTCCATGTTCAGAACCGACAGGTGACAAGCACAGCATAATCTGCCTGTCATCTGCTTTCACGCTGGTTATTCTTCGACCCTGAAGATGGAGGTGAAATGTTCCTCCTCCGAAACGTTGGTTGACTCACAGCGGAATATATGGCGTTACAGCCCAGAAGAGAGAACTCTTCATACCACCTCTGTGAGATCTTGAAATCCTACGCCCCTACTCACATGCGCCTGCCAGTGCGCTGCAGAGGATTCCCCCGGTCTGCTTTGTCTGCGGCAAGGGCCGCTGAGACCTTCGGAGGCCGCAAGCTGAGTCTGGGTTATCTAAACTGAGAACGGCCTGTTTCTCTAAACTTCTGCCTTTATCGTTCTCTTTGGTTTCCCTCCTTCAGCGGATTACTCACGCAGGTATACGTATTTTCGTCTGCACCTATCTCTTGCCGTGTTCTCATTCCATTACATGCATTGTGTAGTTTATTACGTTGCTTTTAGGTTTTAGCCCCTGTAAACTACAAAATTTAGGATTTCCAACCACACCAAGATCAGATGGGGCACGCGGCAGCGTAGTTGGTTGAGGCACTAAGCTACAAACCGGAAGATCGCGGGTTCGATTCCCGATGAGGTTACTGCATTTTTCTTTTTGAATTGGCGTAATTCTTCTAACCGTACTATGACCCTGAAGTCGACTCAGCTTCTAACAGAAATGAGTACCAGGAATTTTCCTGGGGTAAGGCTGACGCGTAAGGCTGACCTCACTGCCATCTGTGAGCCAATTGTCTACAAGATGTGGGAGTCTCGAGGTCTCACAGCCCTACGGGCCTTCACGGCCTGTTAAAAGGATAACTTTACCTTTACCTTTTTTTACCAAGACCAGATGTCACTTCTGTTCCAATACAAGGATCCACTTACTATGGTATTTTTTTTTCCTGTGGCGCTACAGCCCCAATTTGGGCCTAGGCCTACCTCCGTGAAAATCTCCGGTTCACTTCGGTTTACTAGATCTTACACATATGGTAGGACTCCTTGGGCGAGTGATCAGTTCGTCGCAAGGCCTCTACCTGTAGACAAACACAGAAAAACGCACACAAACATCCATGCCCTGAGTGGGATTCGAACCCACGATCCCGGCTTCCGAGCGAGCGAAGACAGTGCATGCCTTAGACCGCTCGGCTACCGTGACCGGCACTTACTATGCTATGGTCTCACTATTTTTACTGTGCTTATGTGTTAAATAAATACCCATTGTGCCCTATTTCTACACTACTATTATATTTGTTATTAGTTTCCTTTCCTAAGCCTTGGACCACCTCAACTGACGATCAAGAGGGCCCAAGGGAGGGTACTCTTTCATTTGCCCTTCTATTTTAATCTAATCCTTCCGCCCTCAAGGGGCCCTGCCCGCATGCATACTACTTCTGCTAGATTGTAGGTTACTGGTATGGCCAGTTTTATTTCTCCCAATTTTATAGTTCCCCATATATAAAGATAATACAGCTGTGGATAACATATGTAGCGTGCCATACTTTCCAGACGTTCATGTGCACTCGTACTCACATTCTGAATTCTTATATTGCAGAATAAATTACACAGATGTTATACAAAAATTATTACTACCATAATACAGAAGAAAATAGACTAATTTCAATAAATATTTTCGTCGTCAGTGTCTAGTAAAATACTTCTACTATCAATTAAAGTACAGGGTTATAACGCGCAAAAATTTTCCAGAAGATATACTCGTACAAGGGGAATTCCGCGCTTTGTACTCGGACAAATTCAGAAATTTCTCTTCTCTGTTCGCTCAGAAGCCATTGTTTGAATGAGACAGACGAGTATATTTTAAGATTTCTGTATCATTTTATCCAATCTTCTGAGAATGGAAACTTAAAGAAACGCATTTCTTACATACATTTGCGTTCCTTAGAAATGTGGTTTGTTTTGTTTGTTTGTTTGTTTGTTTTTTTTTTTTTCAAAAATCATGCTGGTGTAATTTTAACACGGCACAACTGAATTCGAACCGAGAGTCAATATGCTCTCTGAAAAGTAAAGCTGTTCTTGTGCTTAATTAATCACCGCACTATTGAGCCATATGGGAGAAGAGAGATGTAACTCCATGCATTATAAATCTTTATTTATTTATTTATTTATTAAGCAATCAGAATGTACAATTCTGTAAGCTCGTTTGCTGTGATGCTCTTTAATGACGTGATGAGTCCCTTCCCAGTGGGAGGTTCCTCTTAATTTTCTTTTAGGTCAGCTGGCCAGTATCTTCGGAGTCCTCGGTTGTGCTGCGGTTCAACGAGTGGCTGTAGGATGTCGTTTGGGTGATTTGCTAGTTTGCTGTGTTGTGTGGTACTTCTTTCTCTGGTGACGTCTTTGATATATGGTATATTTAGATCCGTATGTAACGTTTGGTTGTTTACATACCAGGGTGCATTTGTTATAATTCGAAGTATTTTTGACTGGCTTTCCTGGATTATTGATATATTTGATTTAGCGCAACCCCAGAGCTCGATTCCGTAAGCCCAGATTGGTTTGTTTATTATCTTATAGAGCAGGACTTTGTTTTCTATGGATAGGTTTGATCTTCCAATTAACCAGTTTAGCTCCTTGGTTTTTAAGTCTATCTGTTTGCGTTTTTTGATTGCGTGGTCTATTCTAAATCTTGGAACTAGATTCATGTGTGTTCGCCGCCTATTCTTGTGAACACCCTCCTACGCACTGGACAGAGGCTAGATGGGCCCCACAGTTGGTCTGGACACCGCGGAGAAGAGGGAAACATCTCTTACACCTGCCAGGACCCAGCTCTCAGTCCCTTGATTCACGTGACCTGAGCCTAGTCTCTATAGTGACCGAGCTATGCCGACTGTCCAGTGCTTCATTTGGTTATGTAGTTCTTCCAAAGGTCAAGTTGCGAAACTGTTCCATATCTCAATCATGGATTCACAACTGGACCACTGGTGAGGTAATACTGTTTCAAGCGTGTTTCGGCTGTACACTCGTTTCTCATTAAAATCAGAACACGAACTTGTAAGTTTACAGACCCTGGTCTGTGTATGCACTTAACATATAACGTGTGTGAGGTGTGTGTGTGTGTGTGTGTGTGTGCTACTTTTATTATAGTTTTTCAGCAGTCATTGCCAGAAGCCCAGAAAGAAGTATAACAAATTACATTTCTCCAATCAATTCATTGCAATAGAACCTACCAGAACTGAAAGGGAATAGACAGAAGAGCTAAAGATTTTATTTTGGAGAGCTGAGGAGGAAAATAAGAAAAGAAGATGAGGAAGGGAAAGAAAAAGGAAAGAAGGTCAACTGAACAAACTTCAAGACTAGACCTATGCTTGTCCCTAGCTGAAACTAAGTCAAGTTGTTGTTATAGCATTCGCTCTAACAATTATACCTTTTACAGCCCACTCAGTACGCATGTGACTAACACAACCCGGTGCAATAGTGGGTGAACAATTTGTGCTGCTGTAAATCACTTTGAAATTGACGCAGGAAAGGAATTCTACCCTCTACAATCTCACCCGACTAATTCTCTTAGCTTGGCTGTGAAATACTTCCGTAATTTTGATCACTAATTGCTTTGATTTGAGAGTAGTCTGAAAAGAAGTATAGCTATTAGATTTGCCACACCTGCTACAACAGTAGCGCGGCAGGTGTCGGGCGCCGGAACTAATAAATATGTCCCCCTTCGCTTCCGCAACACGTGCTATGGTCGGGGATTTATGCTTGCGTTACTAACCGTTTCAAGAATATCGGCCTAGTAAGATATGAATATGACATTCGAAATGCAGATACGTAGACTATACAGTATTAAATATTTTGCACAGAATGGATGGCGTTGCTTCCTTGTGGTACTCAAACTCCTGTCCTAAATTTTTGGATTTTTATGAGAAAAGTTCGCGAACTGGCCACCGTGTGCTTGTCGTGGCACCAGTGGATAGAAACCTCTGAACTGTTTGATGACGTTGACATATCAGCGTTTGACAGCTGTGTTGTGCGTTTTGTTGTGCAGTCGTGAGAATGTTGGAGCTTGAATTGGAGCACTGTCTGTGAAGGAGCTGTTAGCTCGTAAACAAATAACTGTGCTGGAACACCCTCCATATTCACTGGATGTAGTACCCAGTGTCTACTTTCTGTTCCCAAAGATAAAGGAAATACAGAAAGGAAGGCATTTTGATGACACTGATGACATCGGGAGTAATACGACGGCAACTCTGAAGACCATTCACAAAACCAGTTCCAAAATTGCTCTGAAGGGTGAACTAAGCGCTGGCATCGGTGCATAGCTTCCCCAGGGGAGTACACGTACTTTGAAGCCGACCACAGTGACATTCAGTAGTTTTACTGAGAAGAGTTGGCGAACTTTATTGTCAGACCAAGTACATACGGTAATGGGGAGATAATGATACAACAGCGATAGCGTAGTTGGTTAAGGCACTATGCTACAAGGAGGAGGGTCGCAGGTTCAAGTCCCGATGAGGACATTGGATTTTTTCAACTGACCTAACCCTAGGGTCGACTCAGTCTCTAACATAAATGAGCACCAGGAATCTTCCTGGGGGGTAAAGGGCGCCCGGCGCTTAGGGCTGACAACCTTGCCTCCATCTATGATCCGACTGTCTAGAAAATATGGGAACCTCAACATCTCACAACCATATGGGCCTCCACGGCCTGTTACAGGGCTACTTTTACTTTTACTTACACCATAAAGAGAAGCACACAAAATAAATGGCTAAGAAATTCCACGGTGCCCATATTTCGACTGAATTGCAGGCAAGAAACCGATTTATTCTTTTGCCATAATGTGAGAAGGGCTGCAGACCACCATTCATTGGGTATCGTGAGTTCTTTGCCCTGAGATACACGTAAATATTCCTGAAACATGGAACTGACCACCCACATTCACATAGTGTTCACGTTGAAATTTTACTGACTGAATGACGGGCCCTGTGACTGATGCACTGATATTGAGTGCCTAACAACAAATGCTGTTAGTATATGACATTATAAAATTTAATGGTTTTAATAATAACAATTATCGTTGGTGTAACATAAGGTAATTCAGGAAGAGATACCATGCTTTTGGGAAAGTATTTGAATGTTTTATTAAATAGGAAAGAAACGGACGATATTCAACCTTGCTTACATATAATTTTCCGTCAATAGTTCAACTATTCTTATCTTCATTCGCATTTGCTTTCGCTATTAACACAACAAGCTCCGGCCACCAAGCGGCCATCATCAGGTGTCCCATTATGCAAACGATGTGTCAAGCATTAATTGTGTCTATCTGTATTTATCTATAAAATTAGTTCAAGTAGAGAAAGGAAGCAAATATCCTCAAATTCAGTTTCTTGCATCTCTACCCAATGTTTTTCAGTTATATTCTGCATCCCCAGGGAGAGGGGCCTTGGAAACAGATGAAGGCACAAAGTTGTGCTGTACTTCTCAAACATGACTACAAAGAGAAACACATAACTTAAGGGCATAAGCATGACAAACTGCTATTTTATATTATTCTAAAAATATATTTTATTATAGACACATTTTTGGAAAACTGACAATGACAAATTATTTCCGAGGGAAATACAGATAAATAATTTGTTTATGAACCAATTAATTTATTTTTTAGGTTTATTTCCAGTCTATGCCTGTCCGAAGACGAACAATACAATTTTTGAAACCGGATTTTAAGTAAATAATAATCAGTAAATTTACAAATATGCCCAAATAAGAATATCCGTCATGAACATCTTTAAACAGACACTTCAAAACCACAAGTTTTAACGAATTTAAAATTAAACAACATTCGTACTGCGGGTGTCACTTTCGTTTTTTGTACTTTTTCTATCTTGCAACTTGCCTTCCACAATAAGTGCACTTGCCTAAATAAACACTTGTAATCTTCAACACATACACCAACTTCTATGGTGTTTCATGTTGCTTTGTATCAGGTCACCCAACCCTCAGCGTATTAGTACAAGTAGACCCATGGGCCATCAGCAGTATTCCCCTGGGCCTTGGCTTTGCCTTATCTTCTTCTTCTTCTTCGTAGATTATGTTTTGGAGCCTCTTTCCATGTTTTCTTTCCTATTTCGGCTTTGGCATTTTTTAGATTTGTTCATTCTAAATGAATTCTGATGATGTTTGTTGGTTTCTTCACAAAAATGTGAGACACAGACTGATTTTATTTCGCACTTCCGACGACTACAAAGGAGAGTTAGAAATTCCAGTATGATGGAGTGCTTTTGGTTTTGTTGAGGAATTGTGCTCATCTTCAAAACTGTCCAAATTATTTGACAATGACCCTCAACCATCTATTTCCTTTCAGTTTCTTTCCGAATACATAAAACGAATATTATCAAAAAATTTGCAAGATGTTCTAAAATCTTCCCTCCATACAAAGAGAGAGAGGCCTAGTTTTTCTCAGCCAAATCGCCAGATTTCCATCTGCCGTTCAGAGATTCACAGAGATTCCGCAATACAAAGATGCCTCTCACAAACCAGTATTCCTCTGTTTCAAAGGTTGTAGGGCTTGCGTCAGGTTTTCCAAGGTCCACCTCTGACACGGTGGAGTACTACACTTCTGTTGCATGACTTCACAGGACTTGATAAATAAAACGCTAGGTACGGGTTAGTCTACAACACATTATAATCAACAAGAAAACGTATATAAACTTCACATTCTCACTTCTCATCAACATAAACATGTGCTTACCACAGTGTGGCGTCTGTCCTTTGCTCGTTTGTGGCATCTGTGCCACTTCTGAGGGCGAGACGCCACACTTTGCTCTGTGGCCTAGAGATACTCATGACGACTGAAACCGAAACAACAGCAATGGGATGTCTACGAAAATCGTGTAGTTGTTACATGCAGTTACCCAACATGATAATACGTCAAATGAGAGAACGTTATACAATTCACTCAAAAGAACAACACTTACCTGACTTAATAATATATTTGAATTGCAAACAATTGTGAGTGAGCAACACGAAAACTCACTTTCCTTCAGTCAACTAATCTGACGTTCATCGGCTACTCACAGATATAACAGAGACTTTGGCAAAAACTCTCGATATTTACACTGACTTGTTTGGAGTTCACTTTTTCATTTTTGAAAATACATAGAGACCAGACAGGTGACCATTTGGCTCTAAGCATAATTTCAAAGAACTAAGCAAGTCATATTGACTTTCCCTTCCATGCAGAGGAAGTGTTGGCATTAATATTGTCATCAAACGCAGCCGTGAAGTCAGGCGTTTAATTGAGACCTGTTTCAATCTCGTAAAATCCCTCAAGTGGGTTTCCAAATCCTCTTCGCCTACTTCATGGTGCTTCATGTTTGTTGCTGTGTTAAAACACGAACCTGTTATTTGTTAGAAATGTATCCTAGCCCACATTAAAGCGAGTAAAAATCAAACAAAATTTACTAGAAAGCGTAAATGAATAAAAATTTCGAAAATTTTAACAGATTATGTAGTTCTGCTATCGCCGTAAAAATTGCTTCATACTGAAAACTTTTTAAATTGTTGTTCTGCTGAAAACCTCAACGGAAAATATTACCGGGAAAATGAATGCGTAGCTAGGAAGATACCAAAATCGATGCTTACTAATGGACTCAAAACAACTGAACATAGACCAGAGACGGAAGCTTTGAGCTGAGGAGTGGAAAACTTCCTGCTTCATAACAGCATCGGATATTCTGATTGCAATACGTACAAATTGATCATATATTTAGCTAGCTAATTACTGTATTTAGCCTGTTAGTTACTCAGTCATTTAGTCTGCCAGACACTCTCTCGGTGTGTCAGTAAGTCTGTCAGGCACTTATTCAACAGCCAGGTTTTATTCAGTCGGTCAGACGCGGGATCGAACCCGAGCCGGCACGGTGGGAAGCCAGCAACTAGCCGCTTGAGCTATGGCGCGGCCAAGATAATAGAATTTACTGTGCTCTGTGAATGGGTAACATTCAATGACGAGTTATCACGTCTTCAAATTAGAACGTAGGCCTCTACTAGTAAAACATCCCATTCAAATTAAACGTGGAATGATACATTTCGTGTTTTAACTTTTCACGCCATTTCTTTTCGAACATTCTCCTTGTCATATGCTGTATTTCTTCGTTAAAACAGTAAATTAATTTATAGCTTCACCTTCCGTATTTACCACCGGCTGAAAACTACTACAGCATGAGAACACAACGTACACGTATACATAATCATAAACTGTCTCCTATGGTAGTCAGCAGAGATGCGAAGCCAGGAGCGGTCAGTAACAGAAGCAGGTCTGCCTGCAGCAGCCAGACAAATGTAGCAGTACGTCTCCATTTATGCCGGACACGTCCAAAGTACAAATTTCACTACATTTGAAGCTTATCATTGGCCCTAGTCTAGATGTGCAGGGAGGGACAACAATAACTTGATTTCAACGTTTCAAAAAGCGATTGTGTGCCATGTGGGTTTAGTTTCCAACCAACCCACGTACCGGCTACCATCATCCATTTCCCATATGTGCAGCAGCAACGCGCCGTCATATGTTATTAGAATTTCCTATATATTCCTGAACAGGCTCCAACAAGGCCCACGATACATTACGGATATTTTAATCGGCTAAACGTGACGTGAAAAAAAATCGAGATTCAAACAGAACACCTCAATAGCGCTACAGCTAGACCAACCTGTTCTATTGTATCATCTGCCAACAATTATCCTCTTGACGAAAGTCGTCTTCTGGGATATGGCGCCATGTAGATCTTGTGTGAACTGATGTTTCGGTGGAACGTATCGCCTCCATTTTCAGGGTAGAAAAATCTGCGCGCGAGGAACCAGCGTGAACAAGTGGCTGCAGACCGGAAGTACTCGCTGATTCTAACCTTCATTTCCATCATCAGGTTGCTTATGCATATGTCAGTTTTCATGTGGTAAAATTTACCAGACTACATGATGTAACATCCCAGAAAAGAGCACTCTTCCTTTTTCGTCAGTTATTTAACGACACTGTTTAGTATGGAGACTACAGAACGTCAGATGTTGGGATGGTATATGAAAGAACTGCAAAGGATGCGGCCGTCGACTAATCTAGGCACTATGGCGGCATTTGTCTGCAGAGACTGAATAATACCACAAAAGACCTCAGCCAGTGTCTTGGCTGAGATTCGAACAGTGCATCAGGAGCCTTATCTCGAGACCAGCCCGCTCAGTAACAATGTTCCTGCTATATCTAGCGCGTCCACAGCCTCCTCCTTGTGTGGCGGGTCTCAGGGAACCTCTGATTTACATGGAGCTGTTCCCACAACGCCACACAGCGATATCTCGTGTTGATAGCAAAGGGTAGCGGAACTGGCACTACAAGGGAGAACTCAGAAAACAGCTCCGTGCTACTCTTCTCTGCATGGACCCGGCAAGTCAAACCAACCCCCTATGTAATAATGTAATAGCATATGGTTGGTCCAGCAAATTTGGAGCTAACTGTTAAAAGATCGAATCTGAATATGGAAACAGACTGCAAAGGTAATAGGTAGTCAGAAGAACGCTACTCGATAATTATAATAATTAATAAATTAGGGAATAACTATATACAGATTGGCCCAGAGATCCCGTGTTAAGAGGAATGTTCACGTTTAAATCTGCCAGTGAATTTGCAGGTCTGTATCAAAGCACCGAACATGGAGGATCCCATTTCGAAATATTTTTATCTCATTTCGCTGCACATTTTACTAAGCAGTTATCTCAGTCAGTGCACTGACTACGCTGCAGGCTGGGTATCCTGAGGATCGAGGTCCGGGGACACCGCGCACAGGCCGACTCTTGGTTCCTACCCAGGCGATAGCCCCGGAAACTTGACATGATCTGCAACCAGAAAGAATGGAGCTAGTGGCCTACCGCTTTCCCTCATACGTCTTAATGATGTGGCGCTTAGTTCATGCAGTACAGGGACACATTTATGAGTAACCGCACACTACCAGGTAGAGGAGTACGAGGAAAACTAAAACGCAGAGAATTTCGGCTAACCTCAAAATGGTATCGGATGTACGAGACTTCCTTATTTTCACTTAGCGGGTCTGCATTGAGTTCTGAGTAGCGAGACTCATGGCTGTTCCATTGACAGAACACACAGAAAAAGGAGAAGCAGAAGGAGGAGACGGAAAAGGAGAAGGAGAAGGAGAAGTGGAAGGAGAAGGAGGAGACGGAAAATGAGAAAGAGAAGGAGAACGAGGAGAAAGAGGAGGAGGAGGAGGAGGTGAAGGATAAGGAGGATAAGAAAGAGGAGGAGACGGAAAAGGAGAAGGAGAACGAGGAGAAGTGGAAGGAGGAGACGGAAAATGAGAAAGAGAAGGAGGAGGAGAAGGTGAAGGAAAAGGAGAAGGAGGATGAGGAGACGGTAAAGAAAAAGGAGAACGAGGAGAAGGGAAAGGATGAGACGGAAAATGAGAAAGGGAAGGAGAAGGGGAACGAGACGGAGACGGAAAATGAGAAAGAGAAGGAGGAGAAGAAGGTGAAGGAATAGGAGGAGAACGAGGAAAAGGGGAGGGGAAGGGGAAGGAGGAGACGGAAAATGAGAAAGAGGAGAAAGAGAAGGAGGAGGAAGAAGATGAGGAGGAGACGGAAAATGAGAAAGGAGAACGACGAGAAGGGGAAGGAGATGGAAAATGAGAAAGAGAAGGAGGGGAAGAAGGGGAAGCAGGAGGAGAAGGGGAAGGAGGAGAAGAAGGCGAAAGAGAAGGAGAAAACTCTGATCTGACTTTTGCGGCCAGGGAGTGAAATTTACAGAAGAAAGAATATTCAGATTGGCGACAAAATGTGAACCACTGGAAAGTTTTCGAATAGGTGGAAAACATCCAAAATGACAGAATGTAATCGTAATGTTGTTGATGAGACCCGTGTTTGACCTACATCAAGATTAAGAATCAGATCAATCAAAATACCCGAGATAACCGAAGTATCAGCACTGACTTACAGTATCTAAAATTAGTATAAGTAATGGAAAACATCTCTTCGAAACTAAGTACTCAGTATTCTAATGTAAGTAAGTAAAGTTGTCCGTGTGCTTAAACAATTAAGCACTATGCCATGAAGGCGTATGGGGGAGCGAATATATAGATCCATATTTTCTTGACCTCGACACTAGTTGAAGTTGAGTTGTTAGCTTCACGCCCCGGCCGCTTTACTCCCATGGAAAGAGTGCCCGGTACCCATTAGAGAAGAAACTGGGTGAGCCCCGAACCGGTCTGGACGACGTGGAGAAGAGGAAATTCTTGACCCTAGCGGGACTCGAAATCCGACCCTTCGGTCGTCTAGCCCGAAGCCAGTCGCTATACGGGTCTATCGATATTCTAAATAAATAGGAAGCCTTAGGGTTGGGCTAAATGCGTTGGAAAGCAGGGCGTCTAACTGTTGTGCGCTTATTTAATTAACAACTGTAAAGAAAGTTTTGATGCTTGACTTAACTTGTTTATATAAAATTAATATGAAATAAAAGAATGATATCCCTGAATGCCACAACACGCAACAAGCTGTAATGGTAGATCTCCACCCTTATTCTTGGCAGGATTTAGAGGTGAGTAACCAGCTTCACGTTTCGTCCTCTTTTTCCCCTAGGTAGTTTATCCTGAGACCGGTGGGCCAGAGAGACAACCTGGACGTTGCGTCGAACAGAACACTTGCCACTTCTACCTGAAGCCTAAGTGAGTTACAAGTTCCTACAACTCCTTAAGTTGCAGGCGGCAACTAGAATTAAGTATAGGGCTACCGCCTGTTTTAATGTTTACAAGCTCTGCACTTTTGCCACGCAGTGCATTCGTGTATATAATATAGCTCTCAGAATAAACAGCGATTATTAACCTACAGAGGTTATCCAGCTGTTCATTCTTAATGGAAATGCATTGCGTTTCCTGTAAGATCGTAACTATAGAGCTAAATATCCTTTAGGTTAAATTTATTTCAAATGGATAATATAATGTTTTATAATAAAGTTTACATAATTTACTTTATCATGTTAATAAAACGGAAGAAGAAACTACTATAAAATCAACAAATAAAATTAATAGAATGTGGAAGCCTCTCAAACTGGAAGAGAGCAGTTAAGAACCTGAGGTCATCACATTAGTGGGGTTTGTTACCTCCTTCATGCTGGCGTATTGCTTAGCTTATTCTTCGACCCTGATGATGGAAGCGATATGTTTGTCTGAAACATCGGCTGACTTTCTATGGACTACATGGTGCTATATCCAAGGAGAGTGAACTCTTCTTCAGACCATGTTAAATTTGTCGCTTGTCACTACGGCAGATTCCTTCCAGAAGTTATCGATGGGTTGCAGTTACGAGCATACTGCATAAGCCGTAGCGGATATGCCCTGGGGAGGATTTGGGGACGACTAAACATCCCTTACTACAAAAAGAATGCATGTTACGGATGCTACACGTGGGTTGCGGACTCTTGTGGGCAAGCAACGAACACGGAGATTCATGACCAACTGGGCGATTACAGACTCTACCTAGCTGCTTCGTACCTGTCAGGTTCCCGAATTCGTATCTCTACCAGGAATCCAGGGTGTTCATGTGAGAAGACTCTGGGACAGTACCTGAGGAGAGGTTACGATCTCTTCCTTCCACGTGTATTCCAGTCACTCTACCTGCCTTATTGAGAGCCGATCACGGTGGCCGCTCGGTCTAAGGGATGAATCATCGTCGCCCGCTCGAACACTGGCATTGTGGGTTCGAATCCCACTCGAGGCATGGATGTTCGTGTGCGTTTATTCTGTGTGTAGGTAGCGGCCTTGCGAGGGCTGATCCCCCGTACAAGGAGTGCTATTGACTGTTTAGATTAAGAAACTGAAAAAGCGGCCAAGGTTCGGAAGGGCTGCAGATACATAGACACTGAGAGCGTAGTTATATAAATCAAAAATAAATAAGTGGGAATGGTTGTTTCATTGAATAAGTTCAGCTAGTCAGTCCAGAAGCCTGAACAGAACTAATTCGTGATATCGATGATGACTCTGATGATGACTACACCGCTGATGCTGATGTCATGATTTGATTCATGATCTTCCGAGAAAGCCCCAGCAAATTATCTGCGCTTGCCCCTCTTTAAGTATGGAGTTCTCATACTCGAAAACACAATGGAGTGTTAAAATAAATAGTAATACGAGTATTAAATCGTCGGGCCGCGCCATAATACAAGCGGTTACTCGCTGGCTTCCCACCGCGGCGGCCCGGATTCGATCCCGGGTCTCGTCAAGTGGGATTTGTGGTGGACAAAGTGGCACTGGGGCAGGTTTTCTCCGAGTACTTCCGTTTCCCCTGCCAATCTTCATTCCACCAACTGCTCCACAATCACCCTCACCTATCATCTGGGGCTGGTACAATAGGCCAGAAGTGGCCACAGTACAAGGGACTTAGTCCCACCCCACTAGCAATAAAAAAAATATATATTAAATCTTTTATAATTAGTTCGGACATGAAAGTGGTAGGGACTACGTAAAATAGGACGCTTGTTACTGAAGGAAGACAGCGCCCATCTGACCCCTTCATGTTAAATCCGATCTGTGTGCAGCACAAGACAAGTAGGCGTTCAAGCATGCAACCCGCCAAAGACGATGTTAACCAGAAGTCCGGTTGATACATACAGCCAGGCCTGGCAGACAGAACCTCCCTTCCGTGAAAAAACAGGAGCCACACGCCAGAATCCTTCCATTCAAGTGCCGCCATGATGCTATAGTGGTGCGCCTCCAATGCAGACCCACGTAATGTGACGGCATAGGGAAGGCTATTTCAGCCGAAGACTTCAGAGGCATTTGACTTCTACAGTTGCTGAAGAAGAAAACAAATCTGTAAGACTTGAGGTTTTCACCGCGGTGACTATGAAGAATGACGCCTTGTGGTATGTGGCGCCATGTAGATATTGCATAAATCGCCGTTCCTCCGAAACGTCGGTTTGTAAAATATCTACACGGCGCCACATCCCAGAAGTCGGCATTCTTCGAAAAAAAGATTGTCTTCGTCCTGTTATGGGTTTGGAAAAGAAACCCTTATGATTTCTGTTTAACTTGCTGCTTACTTACTTTTTTTTATTGCCGGTGGGGTGGGACTAAGTTCATTGTACTGCGGCCACTTCTGGCCTATTGTACCAGCCCCAGATGATAGGTGAGGGTGATTGTGGAGCAATTGGTGGGATGAAGATTGGCAGAGGAAATCAAAGCACTCGGAGAGAACCTGCCCCAGCGCCACATTGTCCACCACAAATCCCACGTAACCAGACCCGGGATCGAACCTGGGCTGCCGCAGTGGAAAGCCAGCGACTAAACGCTTGAGCCATGGCGCGGCCCACTTACTTATGGAGCTGAGCCCTTCTTGAGAAGCCGCCAATTGTGCAGCCGACTTGCTGCTTAACCATACTAAATAATTAAATCAATAAATGACCAACAAATCACTAGTGAGCAAGTGTGGATTTAATTAATTACGACAATCAGACAAGGATCATTTCGAGGTCTGGGTTCACTTCTGTAGTGAATAAGACACTTTTAAAACAACTAAAGTAGTCTTTAGAAATCCAGCGGGGAATGTATCCCCCCATTCGCCACTTTCCTTTACAACTGCGAACTAAGTTACATCTACACCCTTCATTTCGAACAGCTGCTACCTGCGTAAGTACGTTAAAACTACTAGGGAATGAGAACGACATACCATAGTTGTGTAGCTGACATAGATAATAGTCATAAACTGTTTCTTCTCTCTACTGTGACATAACGCCTGTAAGCCGGAATAGTTCACTGACAGGCAACAGCTCGGCAAACACTTCCCCGTGGAAGCGAACGCACGACGACAGAAGAGCGGTGTTTTTTGTGGTCAGCGACGCGTTCGTTGCTAAGCAGAGGTGTGGTAAACACTTCTCTGCAGCAGTGGATCAACACGCAACAAGTAAGGAAGCGGTGTTTTCTTTAGGGGCCGTCCTGAGGATATATATAGAGGATCTCAAGCAGCTAGAATTAGAATTCAGTTGGTTTTCGGAGTTGGCAGTTGGCAGAATAATGGCAAGAAAGGAATTAGGCTGTGAAAAGATGACTTCACGTTTGTTTTGAAGTGACAGACTCTTATGAATCCGTTTCCAGGATATGACTAGAGAAGACCGAGAACACTAAGGGATGTAGCAGTGACCTGTGAAGTGTGGAAAGAGTGATCGAATTGTCACTGTCTGTAGTTCTGAGTGAAGTGTATAAAGTGTCAAGAAATCCAATAGAACACCAGTCTGTAAGTCACTAACACCCCCCTACAGGTGACAATACTTATTGTACATACATACATGCATGCAAAAGTACACATATACATTTGTTTCCTGAGCCTATTTAATATAGGTTTGCCGATCTACTTATGTATGAGTGCGTATACATAAGTTTGTATTAAATCGGTCCAGGAAACAAATTCTTACACAGAAACAAAGTCTAAAGGAACACAGCTGCTTAAAAACGCCTCTAAACATTCTGTACTCCTACAGTACGGTAAATGATTTACAGCTTGTCTGTCATTGGCTTCGTAAATCAATGTTGAGCAGAATCACATTTTGCTCAAACGTTGAGAGAAGGCCCGTGCAGCAGCAAGGAGTGTACTATTTACTGAGCTACATTTTTGCCATTCTTCACCTCCTCCTCCTTGCTCGGTTTCTTCTTCTTCTTCTCGTTGACATAACAACAACGATTCATTCCTTTGCTTTCTAAACATATGGAGGGGTTTCAATCATGTTTATACAGATTAAATAAGTATTAGATGGGGGGGGGTCTGTAAATGACAAGATATGCCAAATCTAACCACGTGTACCAATAGCAAGAACATCTTGAGGAAGGCAGAAATTACAGCACTGATATGTGAACGCCCAAGCTCTCTAATAATGGGGGGTGTTTCTGAAAATGTTAACCTAAAATTGTGATATTTCTCTCCCACAATACAGAGTAAAGAAAACTGTAAATGACCACAGAGAATATTTGGCTACTGCGCATGTGCCAATAACAGAAATACTGAACTCTAACCTCACATTTACACAACATGAAGGTAGAGAAAGACCACGTAACCTCTCATGCTTCATCTCTTTTTTTCAAGGATGCCTACAATTAAACAGTCATTCGCCGTGGTCATGTTCAGGCAGAAAATCAGAGACTGATGGCGAAGAGTATGATGATAAACGATCACCAACCTCCAGCACCTTGGTCCCACAAAAACGGCTAGCAATTAACAGCTATGAAAACCCGGTCGAAAAGACTTCTCTACTCTACATTTTGCACAAGTAACCCCTATTTGTTAATCACAGTAGTCGCGTGGTCTAAGGCACGGAATGTCTTCCCTCGCTTAAAAACTGGAATCGTGGGTTCGAATCCCGCTCGAGGCATGGATGTGTGTTTGCGTTTATTCTGTGTTTGTGTTGTCTTGTGTAGGTTGCATCTTTATAACATGTCCGATCACCCGTCCAAGGAGTCCTACCGACTGCCTGTAAGAGCCATGATTACAAATTAATTCACAATGGGAACCGGCCAGAGAGCAGAAAACTCACATATTTTGACATAAATTTCTGCCAGTTTCAATTTAATTATAGAGGTTGATTCAGCTGGCTTGCAGAGTGCTGACATCTTCCAACAAGCAATAACATATTACAATTTAATAATGTATCACGAATAATTTTTGTGTGCGGATTACTAACCGGAATTTTTTTTATTAAATTAAGGCTGCATACAGCATATTCAGGTCATAACTTAGCCCTTTATAGCACACAGGTTAATGAATGTTTCATCTGATTTTGTCCGCAGAGTGTGTTTATGGGTTTGTATGATTCGCAGAATAAACAGTGGTGATTTCCCTACACAGCATTAATTGACTGGACTTTGTAATGGTGACGCAGTTTCCCTCTTTTAGGTTGAACTGAAATTGTATTGTATTATTTAGAACTCTTTCAAACTTCAAAATAGTCTCCTATAATAGGCTATTCCATAAATATTTGTCAAATTTTCACATAATTCAATTCCATGAAGAGAGAGCGTATATTTGTTAAATAGAGCTTACATCACTTCCTTTTTCTGTAACCAGAATATTGTTATCCTGCGTCTCCGGAACAAGAAATTTTCATTCTCTTTATACTCTATACAAAACTCCATACATATCTTGGTGTTAATAGTAAAGCGAATTATGAAATGAGCGTTTAATGTTGACCTTCTCTGTGTAGGCATATTCTCATCTCCCAGTAATATATTTCCATGTGTAGAGGCGTACGCGTGACGAAAGTAACGGCTTCTACTTCGGACCTGGTTACAAGTTCTCTTAATCACATTTAAATACAGCGCTATCGCTGATTTGCACACTTCCCAGTCCACCGTTGCACACGCACTAGAATTCCCAGTCTTCACTAGTCGTCTCCTAGCAACGGATTTCAACACAGAAATTAGCACTTCAGATAACTATGAAGTTTTTCGTCTTCGATCACTCTGGAACCCTGGAAATAAAATTTCTTCTGTACTCACTATACGACTGACTCGTAATTGCATTCACTTCTCTTATAAGCACTCTACACAGACCCCACAAAATACACCGTCTTTATTGTTCATGACGTCACGGCTTATGCTGAAGTGTGTTTACCAAGACGTTGCTAAGAAACGGGTTTCATAACCCCGTTGTTCCACGGCTGCTCGGCGCGGACGACAGAGAAAAAACAGCCTCATGCATTGTTGCATGACGTAGCAACGGACTGTTTAACAAGAATCTGTCTTCGCGGGAATTTGTTTACCACCACGTTGCCTAGCACTGGATGTACGTGTAATAATATTATGGTAATCTTCTCAACAAGCTACCTTAAAACTTCTAACTTAAATATAAATTTAAGCTTTGATAAATCTAAATGGATGAAATCGCAGATAACAACAATTAAGTGTTATCTTCAACCGCCTCAAAGACAGTAAGAAGGAAACAGCACGATACGAAAAGATGACACGCGCATGCGTATGAAACTTACCACGCGTGCATAAATTCCTAAGAGAAGTGAGGGTGTTGTGTCGTCTTGTCACCTACTGAACAAGAAACTTCAAAATGTAAGCAAATATATTTCCATATTTGATTTCAACTTCTCACAAAAGTATTTATTCTTCTTCCTCTTACTACCACTTTGGAGCACAGGGCTGATTTCTCAGTTTCTTGATAATTATACAGACGACAGGGCTCCTCGGACAGCTGATCTGTTCGTCGCAAGATTCTACCTAAACACAGGTCAACACAAACACAGAATAAACGCGTATACATACAAAACATCCATGCCTTGTCTGAGATTAGAACCCACGATCCCGGCTTCAGAGCCAGCGAAGAGAGTACGTGGCTTAGACCGCTCGGCTACCGTGACCGGCCACAAAAGTCATTATGAAGAGCAAAAACTTCTGCGATGGAATCGATCTGTTTGCATTCTCATTGTGACTGGTTTCTTCCTTGGCTTACACTTCGACCCGAAACATGGAGGCAATACTTTTCTCCGAAACGTCGATGGCCTGCAGTCTACAAGGCGTTACATCACAGAATACAATACTGCTTATGTTGTCCTATGTCTGTAAATAAGTGACACGTGTCAGAGACCCAGATGTATTCTGATTCATACTTCCATCAAAAAAATGTGACATTACATTCATAAAACGGTGGTTGCACAAATAATCAAATTAGATGATACAGTGTAATTTAATAACATATCATACATGCATACAATATGGCTTGCAACGTTCCCATTGTTTTTGGGCTGAACTACCCAACATAATATCTTGTATAGCGTTCATTACGTCACCATAGGTTACACGCTAAACAGACGAACGGTGTAATTTACAGACCCTCGTATGCTATGCGCTAAAATAACGCCATATCCGGGCTGTCTGTCATAACGTTGTCTGGAGTGTCCTAGTTACGTTGCGTGCAGGACGATCCAAAGAGTGTGAGCAGCCATATTGGATTTAACGCGGCGTTACACTTGCTACCGACAGCTGAGAGAATACAGGTGTTCAGTGGGCGGTCGCGGGTCTAATCCACGCATGGACGGTACAGATCCCTCCACATAAACATGTGCAGAAAGGCCCTGGACCCCGCTTAACCTTTATCCAGTGAGAACCGGCGACTCCCATTAGGCAATGTGGCTGGACAGAGAATATAACCACTGATTTCCTTCAGATATGAATGTCTAATTTTACACCTATGTCGCCTGGTTGTTAGAAACAATGGAAATGTTTTTTCCTTGGCACTACAGCCCCAGTGGGCCTAGGCCTACCTCCATGAACATCTCCGTTCACTTCGCTTTTTCTAGATCTTACACAATCCGTAGGACTCCTTGGGCGGGTGATCAGTTCGTCGCAAGGCCTCTACCTGTACACAAACACAGAACCCACGATCCCGGCTTCCGAGCGAGCGAAGACAGTGCATGCCTTAGACAGTGTTACCTCTGTATAATTCTTAACAACTGTAAACACAAACAGTTGGCTCACGTGGTAAAGTTTCTGAGTTTTAATCAGGAGATACCAGTTTCAAATCTCGATCGGGACATTGAAAATCCTGAATAAGATCGTTTATGATTTTCCTCAGTTTTTTAGGCAAATGTCATGGAAACAATTAAAGCTACGTCTGTTTTTTCTGTTTCCTTTCGTAATTATTCGACGCCATATACGCTCGATTTTTTAACTCGTCTTTAAATAAAGTGTACGTAAACAAGTTGCATGTCGAGAGACGGGTTCTGCAGTCAGCGTTGCAGCCCCTCGACTGGCATCTACACCAATCCTGAAAGAGAGTGCCGCTGTGCAACAATATTTTGTGAAACAGTTTCTTGTTTTGTTTACTTTTTCTTTGGAACCAACTTTAATTGTCTCTGTTGGTCTGGCACAGCGAACAGCATCTTGATCTAGTTCCATCATCATAAATAGGAGCTCTCACACCTACTTGGAAATATTTATCTCTCCATATCCTGTATTCTGTGTACTGTATACCCCATACCGTATAAACTGACAGGACTGTGCAAACATGTTGCAAAACCACATCCATGCTCATGTATTCTCCCTGCTTCATTTGTTTTTATTACAAACTGCTAAGGAATGTTTCAACGTAGCACAGAAAAAAGGTTTTGCTTACTTTCCTTCCTTAAGGGAAAAATTACATTTATTAGATCACGACTTTTCCCATTTTTGTATGTGTGTCCACCTTTTGAATTTCTGAACCAGATGACCGACCGACTGGCTCGAAATTTGCGCTGAACCTTAGACTATATGCGGACATACCAACTACATGGCTTTGCGCTTTCTTTAGAGTATAACAGTAAAAAAGGCCTTACGTGGAGGTCGTGTCTATCTGTCTGCTTTTCTGTCTGTGACAGTGTCAAGTGCCTAAACCTTGGCCAGATTTTCTTAAAACTTAACATGTGAGATTTTTTGTAACAACCGTTGGGGGCAATTCCTAATTTCGGTCACGCTGATCCGAAGCAAAGCCTCATTTACAAAGACTGTCTTTTTTATGTACTTCATAATCGGGTTCACAGATACTGATGAAAATCGAAATGAAAGGGTTTCGTGAAAAGCTGTCGGAAAGTCTGATTTTCAGTCATATTGATCAACAACAACGTTCGGTTTACGTAAGGTCGTAAGTGACCCTTCACATGTATTTCATAGAAGGTTTCGCAAATATTCAACACTGAAGACTTCAAGTTTTCTGGGAATTTCGAAATGTTTGTGTTGCAGGGCTGCAGTATTTGTCCTTGCAAATAACTGCATAATCATCAGTTCCTTTACTGTAAATTTGAGTATACAGAAAATAATCAAATCAAACTAACACAATAAAAAGCCTAATAATTTTTTAAACCAGATTTCCAACCATACTGATCCATAATTAGTCCTAGTTTTCGTAAGGCTGTAACTAGTCCGCGCCATAGCTCAAGCGGTTAGTCACTGGCTTCCCACCGCGGCAGCCCGGGTTCGATCCCTGGTCTGGTCAAATGGGATTTGTGGTGGACAAAGTGGCGCTGGGGCGGGTTTTCTCCGAGTACTTCGGTTTCCCCTGCCAATCTTCATTCCACCAAATTCTCCATCATCATAACCACCCGGGGCAGGCTACAATAGGCCAATCAGTGGCCGTCGTGCAGAGTGGACCCAATTGGACTCCACCCATCACTAAGCGAATTAAAAAAATATTAAGGCTGCAAATAAACTTCTCCATATGTTCCATAAAAGTTTTCACGGATACTGTTAGCACTCGACTCAGAACACTTCCACAGAAACCTATGGTCAGTTCAGACTTCCAGCTTCACTGACTCCTAAAGAAGCTCCGTTTTTTTTCTAAGGTCGTAAGTGAATTCTTCCATGTATCCAATAATTAATCACGCACACCAGAAGACGAGGAAGAAGACGTAAGAAGATGCTGGATGACGTTGGGGACAGAAGAGGATATTTTCATTTGAAGGAGAAAGCTCTAGATCGCATCAAGGGGAGGAACTGTTTTGGAAGAGACTGTGGACCTGTCGTCTTGACATTTTACAGATGAATGAATGAATGACCCCCAAACCGTTTCACAGATTTTGTTGAAATTTGATATGAGAGACTTTGTCGAGTACTCAGAATTTCGAGCGTATTAATCCGCAATACAACCTATGAGGAGTATTAACTTATGGGATATGATGCCGTATATTCTGGTAGAAAATTGAAAAGTTTCACGAAAACGTACTGCCTCCATTTTCAGGATGAAAGAGAAAGCAATGCAACCAGCAAGAAACGAGCATGAAGTTAGGTATTAATTTCTTGTTTACTTTCAAAACAGATACCACTGGGCAGTGAGAGTCTATTGTGCTAAGCACGTTTTTGAAGCATCTTCCTCCTTTACTTTACAAATCGTACAAAACATGCGTGGTCGTTTACCCTTCCCATCGGTTTCTACTTTTCTTTAATCCGAGATTCATGTTCTGTTTGTAGCCATTAAAATTCTGTTTTCTGCTTTCTTGACGATTCTCGCATGATACTACCAATGCCAAAAGTCAGTAATCAACCTCAACCTCCCAAGTGCATTTTGAAGATGCCGCTGTGTCCGCTCAGTACAAAGGAACCAGGTTTATTAGCTATAAGTAAAGTTATTTTCATGAATTTTTTATTTTATTGAAAATAATTTCACATTTTCCTTACTTCGAATTTTTCCTTGCTCAAATCTCTTACATTTGAAAGCTTCATATTTCAAAACGTCAGGATCCATTTTTTAAATTTTAAACATCAAAACAAAAACAGAAATTAAATAAGGTAACAGCTTACTATGAAATAACAGTTCCTAATTTTGCATCACAAAACTTTAGCG
The DNA here is from genome assembly GCF_002891405.2 of Cryptotermes secundus. Lineage (NCBI taxonomy): Eukaryota > Metazoa > Arthropoda > Insecta > Blattodea > Kalotermitidae > Cryptotermes > Cryptotermes secundus. Next base: position 534,558 of record NW_019737992.1, read on the forward strand.
CTGTATCGAAGCTAGGCTGCCGCTGACGTGTGAACTTGCAAGAATGGTTCAACGTGGCAGCGAATGAGGTTTTCTCAAATCACGTGAAATTGTAGGAAAAGCATTCCCTTTCCTTTCTGGTGGCTGGTAGATCAGGCTCTGCATACTGCCATAGCTCAGGCGGTTAGTCGCCAGCTTCTCACTATGGTGGCCCGGGTTCTAGCCCAGCGACACTAGGGTAGATTTTCTCCGAGTATTTCCGTTTCCCATGACAATTCTCACTCCATCGGCTGCCCCACGACCATTATTATGTGTCAGTAGGGTCTGGTACAACAGGCCAAATAATGGAAGATGTACCAAGTAGGCCCAGTCTTATTAATTACTGTCTGTTTGAAGTGGACACCCGTTTAATGTATCTTCAAAGTAGCGCTTGCGGTTTCTTATCTTCCTTCGGTATCTGCGGGGGACTACTGAGACAGAGCCGATACAGTGACCGCACATGAACAGCCTTCGCCCGCTCGAACACTGGGGTCGTGGATTCGAATCCGACTCGAGTTATGGATGTCTGTGTGCGTTTATTCTGTTTGTGTTGCTCTGTGTTGCCAGCCTTGCGACTGGCTGATCCCCCGTCCAAGGAGTCCTACATACTGTGTATACGATTAAGAAACTGAAAAATCGGGCAAGGGCCAAAAAGATGTACAGCTATAGATAAAAAAAATTTAGAGGCATTTATATTGGCCACGACAGATTCCTTCCAAATCCGTCACTCCTCCATGATCATCGTCTCACTCTTACATGACACAGTCACTGAAGCTGAAACAGCGACGATAAATAACCTAAGACATTCCAAATAACACAAGATATACTGGAGAAGTAATCACATAGGGTCCTGCATACTGTTCTCATGTGCAATCTACGCGTGCCCCTGGCTGTCAGGCAGAACAACTCTGCTGACAGTCCAATGTGGAAAACCTTCCATGCTAAGGCGCCAAATAGTTACTGTTCTGTTCTGTTTCAGCTCGCGAGACAAGACTCGAAAGCAAACCAGAGGGACCTGGTAGTCTGGTTGACTTTTCAAACAATGTAGCTATTCAGACGTAACAAACACGCCGCTGTCTCGGTGGCGGGACGGTCTGGGCCGTGTCAGACACGCCAACAATCAAGATACTTCGCAGGCCTCTTCCAGTGGTGGGTGTGAAGCAAGTCACTGCGGCCACGTGCTCCGGCTGTGCACAAACACAGACACATAGAGATGCGCTTTGCGACCAGGTTTCCGGGCCTCTGTTCAGCATCTGGAAAGTCCTTGCTTACCTCAGAACATGTATAGATTCTGCAAATCTGCACGGATTAGTTCAAAATAAAGCCTATTTCTCACCCACACCTCTCGTACGAATTGGCTACAACCTTTCCCTCTATATCCATTCTGCTTGTACGAAGATTAAGTTTTAGAAGTCTGTTAACGTGACTTGATCATTTTAGCCTAATTTCATTATTTTGAAAAAGGAGGCATACGAATCACCTTCCCGTCTGCCTGTGTCTGTCCGTGTATCCCCTCCCAATTTATGTTATGAAGCCTGCCCTAATTTTTCATTTTCTCTTCGGTCCATGTCGTATCAAAGGAAAGGAGACGATTAATTCTGCCCTGAACTTCTTGTTAACCCTTAAGACCACCGCGATATCTATGGATATACCAACTGCTTTAACACTGAACAAGACTGTAGAACGTAGCGTTTACACTTACAAATAAATTAGGTAGAATGAATTACAATTTGCGTGTAAACATCGACGATGTTCCACGAATTTTAATAAAATAAAATACAGATAATAGGGTAAAGAGAAACTATATTACGTAACTTCGGAGAGGCCTATTTTAAACCATTTGAACAAACAAGGCAAACAGTGAACTCTTCCATAGAAACAAGCAGATAAGATAATATAAAGTATAGCTATCCCTGTAACAGGGCCCGTGGGCCTAAGACGTCAAGGCTCTCACATTTTCTAGACAGTCGGGTTTCAGATAGCAGTGAAGCCGTCAGCCTTTCGCGCCGACCGCCGCTTACCCCCAGGAAGATTCCTGGTACTCATATCTGTTAGAGGCTGGGTCGATCCCAGGGCCAGAGTGCGGCTGGAATTATTAGGACGATAGAAAAATGAAATCAATCGAACCCGCGACCTCCTAGCATAGTACCTCAACCAACAAATATCCGACAGTAAATTCACACGCAAACCTTCATTGCTCTTTGATAGATATATTTATTCTGACTTGCGAGAAGTTGAAGCTATAGGTCTAAATAAACAACCAATATTCATAATTCACTCTTCGTTGTTATTCCACATATCAGACGGAAATTATACTTACTTATTTACCCATGGAGTTGAGCCCTTCTGGAGGAGCTGCCAATTCTGCAGCTACTTAGGAATTTCCCAGCATTTTATGAAACCCGACATTTCATTACCGTGTTCACAAGAGCCCACCACTGGTCCCTATCCCGAGCCAGATCAATCCAATCCATACCATCCCATCCTATCTCTCTAAGATCCATTCTAATATTGTCCACCCACCTACGCCTTGGTCTTCCCTGCGGTCCCTTTCCTTCTGGCTTTCCCACCAATATCCTATACGCATTCCTCGTCTGTCTCATTCGTGCTACATGATCTGCCCACCTCATCCTCCTTGACTTGATCATTTTAATTATACTTGGAGAAAAGTACAAGTTATGAAGCTCCACATTATGCAGATTTCTGCAACCTCCTGCCACTTAATCTCTCTTCGGGCCAAATATTCTCCTCAACACCCTGTTCTCCAACAACATCAGTCTATGTCAGTGCTTCTCAACCGCCGGGCCGCGGCCCAGTAGTGGACCCTGGCATCAATTATACTGGGCCGCGAGAGGCTCTTCTGGAATTTGTCATTTTCATTTTCTAAGCATTTTTCATGAATCAATATTTTATAGTGGAAGTATTCTGAGGAGAATAATATTTGTGTCGAGAAGCTCAGACACAGAACACCTAAATCTGTGTAGCAAATGTCAGTGACCAAGCCGCATATTTTTAAACAGGGAAGTATTCGTGAATGATCGGGAATTTTCAGATATCCAAATCTTTCAACATTCGGAAAAGGCAATACCGATGTTTATGACCAGTCATAAAATTTGCCTGCAAGCCGATTACAACAATGGGTGGCATATCCTCTGTTCTCAGAACTGAGTGAAATAACATCTGTGTTGCAAATGTCAGTGACCAATCAGCAAGGAAGTAGAAAGAAAATGTTTCCACTGAAACTGAAGATCAAGGCAGTCTGTATCCGGTTCTCAAATCTAGTGATACTGAATACTGTTTCTTCCCAAGTTTGCATTGCAATGTGTGAGTGCTTGTTTTGAAACCTGAGAGATTTAAATTTTAATATGAATAAGACACAGGGAACTTTGTTTAATTTTGGTGTTAAGAAATCTCGTATTGAAGGTGTTCGTGACGCAACAAGCCTACATAGCGATCTCCAAGATGTACAAAATGAAGGTGAAACCACCAGCACACAGAAGAAAAATTCTGCATCCATTCGTAAGTACACGGACAGCTACTTAAAATTTGGTTTCATACAGTGCCCTAACACTGACCAATTGCCATGACCTCAATGTGTCATTTGTGCTACTGTTCTGGGAAATGAAGCTATGAAGCCATCGCGACTAACCCGACATCTCAACACAAGATATTCCGATCTAGTCAACAAACCCACTGAATTCTTTATGCGTAAAACAGATGCACTTAAGGTGGAAAAGAAAATTATTTACCAAGCTTCAACCACTGACACTTCACTTCTGACGGCATCCTATTTAATATCACTACAGATAGCTAAATGTAAAAAAACATAATCCATTAGGGAAGAACTCATTAAGCATTCTTTGATTGCTGCTTGTAATGAAGTATTAGGCCAGTCTGCGGCAAGTAAAATGAAAGACATCCCATTGTCGAATGATACAGTTGGTAGGCGGATATCTGATATGGCAGAAGATACAGAAACGCAAGTCATTGAAAAAATTAAAAAACCGAAATTGTTTGCATTACAACTGGACGAATCTACAGATATTCAGAACAGCGGCATTTTACTTACGTATGTACGATATATTGACCATGATGAGAGTGACATGAAGGAAGACATTCTGAGTGTTTCTGAATTATCTAAGCACACTACCAGCAGTAAAATTTTCAAAATTTTAAGTGGTTTCATTGAAGAGAGAGGTCTCGAATGGAAAAATTGTGTTGGAGTTTGCACTGACGGCGCAGCCTGTCTTACAGGTAGAAATTCAGGTTTGGTCACTAAAATTAAGTATATGGTGGGCAATAACTTAGTGTCAACGCATTGCTACATTCACAGGCAAAACCTGGCCTCCAAAGAAATGGCACCTGAGCTTAATGAAGTCCTGTCTCAATCTGTTAAGATTATTATTTATATAAAAACAGTGATTTAAATAAAAGACTGTTAAAAGCATTGTGCGATGAAATGGGCTCTGATCATCAAAATCTTCTTTTCCATTCGGAAGATCGTTGGTTGTCCCGCGATAAAGTTCTCAAGAGGTTATATGAACTCCGAAAGGAAGTCGAGCTCTTTCTAATTGATAAGAAAAGTAACCTGTCCCATTATTTCCAGGATAAGAAATGGGTAGCCAGGCTGGCGTATCTCAGCGACATATTTTCTTACATGAACGAGTCGAATTTAAAACTTCAAGGTCCAGATACAACAATATTTAATGCGTGGAACAAGATCGAATCATTCAAAAAGAAGCTCAAACTCTGGCTTAATATGATTGCAGAAGGAAACAATGAAATGTTTCAGTCGTACTTAGACTATATTATGGATGCAGATGATTTATATTCACAGAATTCAGTTTCAGATATTATTGCAACCCACTTGAAGATGTCGTTTGAAAAATATTATCCGGAACATGAGGATCCCCGGAGGCAAAATATGTGGATTGTGAACCCTTTTGTTGAACATAAAGAGACAGCCCTTTCCCATGAAGAAACCCTTCAACTTATGGAATTATCATCGGACAAAGACTGGAAAGTACTTTTAATAACACGAGTAATTCGAAATTCTGGATAAGAATGAAAAATGAATATCCAAATTTACATGAAATAGCAGTGAAGTTTCGTCTTTGTTTTTCCACCACTTATCTTTGTGAAACTGCATTTTCTGCCATGACTGTGCTTAAAACGAAACAGAGGAACTGCCTGCAACTTTCTGACTGTCTCCGTTTGGCTCTCACTTCAATTCATCCCAGAATTAATAAGCTAACGGACGGAAAACAGAAACAGAAATCTCACTAGCCTAACTAAAACCTTCCAAAGTCAGTTGTGATAAAACAAACTAAGTTTAACTTTCCAATAACTTATAATTGCTGTGTTAAAGTGCTGCGTCTTTAAAATCAAAATATTAATTAGTGTTGGAAGTAGTGTTTAGAATTGATATTTTTATTTATCAAATTACATACTTTACATATATAATTATTTGGCGTGTGTATGTGATAATAAGTGTTTCGCCGGCAAGGTGACATCCTTCTGCTTCTTCCCCTACTCAGCTGACTTCTATGGTGAGTTACAATGCATAAATATTTTTCTCACTGCCGTTTTTTTCAAACCAACATCATTAAAATCAATTTAATAATACAACAATCAATTTTACGCTGAATAACATAAGTTTTTGGTGATCAGCATGGGATATGTCAATGAAAATTACTACAAATTAATTTAATGATGTTTGTCTGAGGAAACTACAAAATTCTACAAAATTTCATTAGTCCAGTGACTGATAACTAATTTAAATGTAATTTTATGTTTGTCGACGTGCCACACCGTATACATAAGTGTACTAATACTCTTTGTGATTATGCTATAATTAATTACTAATATTACGATAGCTTAACAAAACTGGAAAGGTATTTACGAGTAAATTTGTTGGGACTGGGCCCTCGTCTTATAAAAAAAGAACTTACTGGACCGCGGTCTCATAGAGCTTGAGAACCACTGGTCTATGTTCCTCACTTACTGTCAGAGACCAAGTTTCACACCCATACAGAATTACAGGCAAAATTATAGTTTTGTATATTCTAATTTTTATGTTTTTGGACAGCAGACGAGAAGACAAAAGGTTCTGGACTGAATGGTAGCAAGCATTACTCGAGTTCAATCTCCTCTTAATTTCCTCCTGAATCAGGTTTCGATCTGTTATCGTTTTTCCCAAATATCTGAACTGTGCCACATTTTCAGAACATCTGTTTCCTATCTTTATGTCATGATTTTGCCTAAGCATAGCAATGGACGTACGCTAAAAGCATAAAGTAATTCTAGTTTAAACGCAGTGTTAACTGCATTGTCACAGTGGCCGCGCGGTCTAAGGCATGAACTGTCTTCGTCCGCTTAAACACTAGGATTGTGGCTTCGAATCCCACTTGAGACATGGATATCTGTGTGCGTTTATTCTGTTTGTGCTGTCCTGTGTACAGGTAGCGGCCTTGCGATGGGCTGATCCCCATCTAAGGGTACAACTTACTATTTAACAGATCTAGGAACTGGAAAGAACTGTTAATTAGAGTCAGTGAGCAGGTGAATATCCTACATGAAATAAGAAAACGGAAGGCTAATTGGATTGGTCATGTTTTACGCAGAAACTGCCTTCTAAAAGAAATTATTGAAGGAAAGATAGAGGGGCGGATAGAAGTGACAAGAAGACGAGGAAGAAGACGTAAGAAGATGCTGGATGACCTTGGGGACAGAAGAGGATACTGTCATTTGAAGGAGAAAGCTCTAGATCGCATTAAGTGGAGGAATTGTTTTGGAAGAGACTGTGGACCTGTCATCTTGACAGATTACTGATGATGATGATGNTGATGATGATGATGACGATGATGATAATGATGATGATGAGGAGGAGGAGGAGGAACTGGAAAGGCGTCCAAGATCCAAGAAAGGGCTGTAGAACCATAGAGAGCTTGATTTAATCGAAATCGTTTCTCTCTTCCTTTCTTTTAACTGCATTCTTTTGCTGAAACAACTGGCGTATAAGTTTAAGGTCTTTTATTCTGGTCCGTCACACTAACAAATTAACAATCAAGTTCCTTCCGTCAAATGTGACACTTAAAAAAGTGTCACATTTGACGGAAGGAACTTGATTGTTAANAACAATAATGTTTTTATTAAATACATTGTCACGTATTTGGGTGTATACGCGACAAGTAACTTATCGCCTTGGTGAATTTTATTCCACATTCGCTCTTACAATCACACAAATTACAGATTCAACATTACTGCCATTGGCAGTATCACAAATACTACACTGCAAATGCCAGAATATAACTGACTGGTTGCTGGCTAACTCGAAACTCTCTCGGAACTAACTCGTAGGTAGCTGCCTTGAGAACTGTTGATAACACACTCGCTCGACTACTACTTAACTCGGCGACTGCCACATTACAACTCAACTCGCAGGCAGCGCAGCCTTCTTATATAGTGGCTGTGTGTGCCTGTTACGTAGCAACGCTGCTACCTCACGCCGTCTTACGTCACCGCGCGTTGCGCGTTACGTTACCGTGCGGATGGGGGGAGGGGAGCGCTGACTCATCCGCCACGTCACTGTGTCCTGAGTTGCCACGTTGCTGCTGTGTAGGGATATGTTCTCCGTTGCGCAACATGTCACAATATGTTCATATACATGCAGACCTTCAAATTCACATGAGGAGGAACTTCGTATAATTATTATAAAAATAACCTATTTCGGCAATCATACGGTACTTTCGGAAAACCAGTAGTGATTGTTCAACATACAAATTTGAATACCACGCATAGCACGGCTCTTTCTTAAATATCTCGAGAACTGAAAGAATTATGGAAAACTTTTTTATTTTGTCTAAATGTAACCAAAATTTGAATATGACGACTAAATTCAATAAACCACCTCGGTATCAAAATTTCATGAGAATCCTTTCAGCTGTACTCAACTGTTCCATGTACACAGACGGAAGGACGGATGGGGCGATTTCATCAATCACCTCCCAAGTTTGACGATGTTTCTAAAAATTCCATGCCTTATACCCCGAACATGGAGGCAGTATTTGCCTCTGAGACCCTTAGAACTACGTACCAGAATACACGATGTTACATCTCAGAAGTCCACAGTCTTCAAACACAACTTTTTAAATGCAGCATCGTTTAGTACCCAATCTTTCATTCAAATCGAATTAACTTTTTTACGTTTTGGCTCTCATCAGTTCATGTAACTGATTAGCTATATTATACAGTTCATTCATGAATGAATGACTCTACAGCCCTTTGTTGGGCCCTGGTCTCGTCTTCAGTTTCGTTATCTTTTTTACACAGACGGTAGGACTCCTTGGATGACGGATCAGCCCGGTGCAAGGCCGCTACCTGCACACATGACAACACCAACACAGAATAAACGCACACAGACATCCACGGTTTGAGTGGGATTCGAACTCACGATCCCAGCTATCGAGGGAGCGAAGACAGTTCGTGCCTTAGAGCGTGTGGCCACTGTGATCAGCCGATTAACAATATCATGGGCACTAAATATCCTTGATGTTTAATACAGCATTGCTAGACGATCATTCAATTAATGTTGCTTGAAAAGCATACATGGAGGATAAGAGCTGCAATTATTCACTGGTGCTTAAACACTGTAAAATAGCAATTACATATATGAAATTCTAAGCAAAATAACGTATCTTCGTATGCGAGTTTGAGTAATTTTTTTTTTTTTGTTCCAATGGNTTCTCATAATCTCGCATATATATATATATATATATATATATATGCGAGATTATGAGAAGGTTTTACGTAAACCCTTCCACAAACTACAATTTACCCCGAATAGGGTTTCCACAGTTGAAAAATAATAAAAACATCTTCACGAGCCCTGGCCGAATACATATTCATCCTCGTTCTAACACTAAAACCCATTAAATCCAATATGTGGATATAATGAACTATTCGGTTACAACTCTCAACGGCTCCTGCTGTGATTATTAAATCCAGTTTTCCCCTAAACAAGTTTCGAGAATTTCATTGTAAACTGACGATGTGTATGGCCCTCCAAACTTTCGGATCCGTGCATTTTAACGAACCGCATGCACGGCCTTCGTCTCTTCAATATGGCGATCATGCGGGAGGTAGTGCTGAGTGGCTTCTAAGCTCCTCCTCAATATAAGCAAACATATTTAGAAAACGTCACGAGAGACTTTAAAAAGAATAAATTGTCTCTCGAACCAGATAACTCTCAGAACTAACAGCACACACTGACACTCAGGTCTTCATATTGTGTATATGTGTACAGTACATATACGGTACCTAAATACCAACGTACATATACATATATACAGACTCTGCTTATATACTTCAAATTAAATTAAATTACGTTACATTACATTCCACCACACTACTTATATTACATTTTATGTATGTACATATATATATAAATGGGATTAGAGATTTAAGGGGTTATTGTATTACTTAAATGAGCAGTGTTCCAGTCAACGTACGTCCAGAAACCAGTGCCTGCTGAGCTATGGGCGACGTTCCCGCAACAACTATAGCAGTTGCTGTATGTGGTCCCCATGCAACTCAGTGTAATTTCTATCTCCTCGTCGCACAGAGATGTGCGCTGTGTTAAAATTTCATGGTTTCGCTCGAATCTCCTCACTGCATTCTCATCTGTTTGAATTATGTCTTTGATCGGCCACGGATACATCAAAGTCTTCAGGTGTCCTCACATCCAAATATCCAGGGACTAAGGTCAGGAGATGGGCTGCGCCATAGCTCAAGCAGTTAGTCCCTGGCTTCCCACAGCGGCGGCCCGGGTTCGATCCCGTGTCTGGTCAAGTGGGATTTGTGGTGGACAAAGTGGCCCTGGGGCGGGATTTCTCCGAGTATTTTGGTTTCCCATGCCAACCTTCATTCCACCAAATTCTCCATCAGACTACAATATGCCAATCAGTGGTCGCCGTGCCGAGTGGACCCAGTTGGACTCCACCCGCCACTAAGCGAATTAAAAAAATAAGGCCGGGAGATAGTACAGGCCAGCTGACTGGGCGCGCGCGCTCTAGTCACTGGTCACCGAGAATCTGGTTCACAATGCGGAGAACATGAGGTGGTGCCCCATCATGCATGAACAAGTCTGGTTCAAGGGCTATCTCACAATGAGAACATGAGGTGTTGCCCCATCATGCATGAACAAGTCTGGTTCAAGGTCTGTCTCACAATGAGAACATGAGGCGGTGCAGCATCATGCGTGAACAAGTCTGGTTCAGGGGCTGTCTCACAATGAGGAGAACATGAGGCGGTGCCCCATCATGCAGGAACAAGTTTGGTTCAAGAGCTGTCTCACAATGAGGAGAACATGAGGCGGTGCCCCATTATGCATGAACAAGTCTGGTTCAAGAGCTGTCTCGCAATGAGGAGAACATTAGGTGGTGTCCAGTCATGCATGAACCACATATGTTGTTGATGGAAAGGCACATGCTCAAAGATACCAGTAATTCATGGGACTGTCATCCGCCCAGACATCCCTCGTGACTCCCACATCACCAGTAAACAGAATGTGAGCTACAAACTGTAGGATTACAGAGCTTTTGCGAGAAGCCACTGGTAAAGCACCACTCTTGCGCAATGGTCAGGAGGAGCGAGGGCTTGCTCCCGCTGGAGCTGGTACCGATAAAGTGACTGTTCACGGGGATTTCTGCAGGCAAGGGGAACACTTCTTCGCCCATTGGTTCCAGGATCTTTTTCCAGTCTTTTCAATACTCGAACTTCTAAAAAAATCGCATATTTCTAAGCAGCCACTGATCTTTGGACATATTTGACTGAAAATTTCTTGCTCATTTAAGAGAGTACCATATCCCCACAAAGACTCTAACCTTCTTTTAAAATTTTGTATATATAAAAGCAAGTAAATAAAGTAAGTAAAGGTATCCCTGTAACAGGCCATGGAGGCCCATAGGGTTCTGAGTTCTTGAGGGTCCCACATTTTCCACAAAATCAGCTCATAGAGGGCGGTGAAGTTGTCAAACTTACTCGCCGCCGCCCTTTACCCCCAAGAATATTCCTGGTACTCATCTATGTTAGAGGCTGAGTCGACCCCAGGACCACAGTGCGGCTGGAAGGAGTATGTAAATTGAAAAAAGTAAACATCCACCCCATCGGGATTCGATCCCGCGACCTTCCGGCTTGTAACATAGTGCCTCAACCAAATACGCTACCAGGTCCAAGTCCAAGTCACATTGCGACTGATCAAATACGCTACTGCGTACCCCACCCTGTACATATACCAATTTCGTCGCCTGTAGTCCAAAAGGGAACTATAACGACCGAGTGACCGCCCCTTGTCGGTGAAGTTAGTGCCAACTTTTGCGGATAGAGGGTGTCTCGTGATCAGCGCAATGAATCTTTACGGCCGTTAATTTCAGTTTTCTAGACCGCAGCCGCTATTTCCTTGAAATAGCTCCTCAGTTATCCTCACGAGGATGAGTGGACCCCGTTCCAGAAAATCTGGTAGCGCTGGGAATCGAACCCGAGACCTCTGGACCTGTAGTCAGGAACTCTGACCACTAGACCACAGAGGCGATCCCGTATATATACAACATGTACATGTACATGTATATGTATATACATGTACATAACATTAAACTGCATGTGTGCATTACATACACTCACATAAAGAGCTCCTTAAAATTAGCATTAGAATGTCGTTTAATTTACACATATTCGTCTTTTCGTTACTTCAAGAAAACTCGCCTGCAACATAAATAAAAACTAAAAGTGCAGGCTTCCGTGTCAACAGAGGAGTAGTTTTAATGTGTCTACGCGTAGTGCATCAGTTCGCATATTGAGGTTCAAATAAATTATGTTCTAGTAGCAGCAGCAGTAGTAGTAGTAGTAGTAGTAGTAGTAGTAGTAGTAGTAGTAGTAGTAGTAGTAGGAGTGGCGGTGGTGGTAGCAGCAGGAGAAGAAAGAGGAGAAGTAGTGATGGTGACTGTCGCAGTTTCGCAGTGGCGGTGTTTGCAGTTTCTGGCTTTATCGATGGAGACACATTAGATGGCATTTCAGTAATCAGGCCTTGATATAAAAATAATAATATGCTAGATTTAGCGAAACAAACCTCCTTTTAATCCGTGGCATTTGAATGCAGGGACAATAGGAAAAATACGTGGCACTGCCTGTGAGCCACTTAATTGCTTGTTCTGCTAAACATTGAAACACTGATGAGCATATGTGCATGGAAAATGTAAATGCTCAAGTGATTGTTGTATAATGTGTTTTTGTTTCCTCTGTGCCGTGGCGTCCGGACTATTCTAATTGGTTTTAAATTTCCTCCTGAACATCAAAATGCAAAATATGGTTGTGGTGATGTAAACAAAAAAAGCATCAGTATTCCTGACATTGGTGCATCTATATCAGAACCATTGGCTTGTTTCTCACGCGTCTGTTATTTTTTATTTATTTAATTTTTAACTATATATTAATAATGGCTGTTCCATTCGAATATTAAAACAATGTATTCCTCGTTTGTTTTTAGTGCCCATTGTAGGCTGTGTTTTCCCCCGTTAGCAAGGAGCAATCTCTCGCTGCCCATAAAAAACAAACGAGAACACATAACACTGAAGGGAATATTTTGTATAAAATTACACACGACACGAAGATGTGTGGGATATTTGATTACTAAACAATAATATGCCACGCAGGAAAAAAAGAAAACATTCTGCTCTTAAATTCTCACAAGTGGCTTGTACCTTCACCCGGAAACTAATGACAGGAATCGATATCTGTTTAATGACCTTCTGAATCGATAATAATGGACGGTTACTTTGTCACTATTTCAAAACCACTTAATGTGTTCGCACGAACGGACCGCAGTTTCTCTCTGATCGCGACAGAAAACAAGCAGCAGATTGCCCACGCCTTCTCTCCTTGCTTCACGCACGAAATGCGTTGCTATGGGAAGCTCGAAACTTGCGTATAAGAGCATTGTTTTAATGTTCTTCTCCAATATTTGCAGGCAAACGTTTGCCCCTTACTTCAAAACAGACACTGCGACTTCATAAACGTCTGCAGTCACTGTGTCTGCAAAATTAGCCTCAAATAACTACAAAATTTCAAACATGCTTCCAATACTCAAAAAGGTAAAGCTGTCCCTGTGTTTAACTAAGCACTACGCCATGAAGGTGTATGGGGAGTGGATGTATAGATCCATATTTGCTTGATCTCGGTACTAGCTTGAGGTGAGTCGCCATCTTCACCGCCCGGCCACTTTACCCCCGGTACCCACTGGATAGGAGGCTGGATGGACCCCAGAGCCGGTCTGGAGGACGTGGAGAAGAGGAAATTCTTTACTCTACCGGGACTCGAACATCAACCCCTCTGTCGTCCATCCCGTAGCCAGTTGCTATACCGACTGAGCTATTGGGGCTCCTTTCCAATAAGTACAAAACCATACATTATTTTTCTACTTTCTGTAAATGGTATGATGTCTCTTGTCCCAAGGGATTACGCAGACTGAGAAACAAGTGTTAGCAGAAAATTTAGGAGCAGGAAATAAGAACAACAGGTATGTGATGAATAATTTACATTGAGGATCTTCATAATTCCTGCCTTCGCCAAGATACGATTAGTGCAATCAGATCAAGCATAATGAGGCCATCGGCACAGCCTGTAGTAACATGTACACAAATGGAGACGGAGGGCCTGCAAAGTGGAGCATGATTAAGAGGCCTAAGTGCAGAGAGGATTACAGGTCCGTAAAGTAAGTAAAAAGCAAAGCTGTCCCTGTACCAGGCCATGAAGGCCCATAGGGTCCCACACTATCTAGACAATCGGCTCAAAGGTGGCGGTAAGGTTGTCAGCCTTACTCCCCAGGAAAATTATTTAATTAATTCCTGGTACTCATTTCTGTTAGAGGCTGAGTGAACCCCAGGACCATAGTGCGGCCGGAAGGATGAGGTCAACTGAAAAATATTCAGTGACCTCATCGGGACTTGAACCCGCGACCTTCCGACTTGTAGCATAGTGCCTCAACCAACTACGCCACCGCGTGCCCCTGGATTACAGGTATGGCGTTCCTTTTTTTGCTGAGTTATTAGACAAAAGTTTCATTGTCAATACTTCAATATCTCATATTTCATAATGTTATATTTTAGCGTCCTGCTGCACTGATTTATGTCCATGATTTATTCTGACCGTCTTACAGTGCATACATTTATTCACCTTACTCCTCTCTCTTGCACTACACGTTTCAGCACTAAAGTGCCATCTTCAGGTGCCTTTCTATGTACGTCGAACTACTTCATTGCATGCCCTGTTGTCATTATACTAAAACAACTAAAATATATATTCTGCTGTCATACCCAGCTAGGGCCCAGCAGTATCACACACGCAGTCACAGGAGCAAGACACAACACAAAGCACAATACACACATGAAAATAGGAAGAATACTCCGATAGAAGAAGATAGATGTGACTCGCGTATTGAGATACGACATAAGGATGACAAATCCTGAACAGTTTTAATATTTTAATATTTATCATTTTATATATGACGAATATATATTTTAGTTATTTTAGTATAAAGACAACAGGGCATGCAATGAAGTAGTTCGACGTACATAGAAACACACCTGAAGATGGCACTTTTGTGCTGAAACATGTAGTGCAAGAGAGAAGAGTAAGGTGAATAAATGTATGCACTGTAAGACGGTCAGAATAAATTATGGACATCTCATATTTCTTTCGTGTCTCCTTGTGTATCGGCTGAACTTGCATATAATTGCTTAATTATATAAAACAGTTCCGTCCATTGCGACTGGTGAAGATTTTTCTTATTTCAATTCTTCATGACCTTACATGTTTCGGTCCTTAGAGACCATCATCAGAGGGACTTCATTACAGCTTGGAAACTACTATTACAATAGATGTTCTCGGCGTTAAAATACACATATAATGTTGATAATATACAAATGGATACAAAATCCAAAGTTTTTACAACTACAGCGGCTGTCTTGTTATATAAAAAATTTTATTTTTGTTACTTAAGTTATAATTTATAAACCAAATAGGTTCGTGCCCTCTTTCTCATTACTTCTCCTGACGGGGGCCGAACCTGTGCCGCCTGTCGTTCTTGAGGAGGAGGTTCTGCAGATGTATTATGGGTATATTGTATTATTTCAGCAACCCTATTGTTATTCTTTCCTTCTTTTTCTTTTTTTCTTTCTCGTCCATAGATTCCCACTCAAGAGTTGGCGCTGAATGTCAGATTATTTTATACAGAGTAGACAAATAACGTAGTAAACCGCACTCTTGAAGATCGCTATTTTCTGAGATATAACGCTGTTCAATCCCTTGAAATTCAGCAGACGTTGCAGAGGAACGTCTGTTGACTTTCAAGGGACTGCACGTCTTTATATCCCTGGAGATAGTGCTCTTCATAACCACCGCTGTGAGAACCTCAGATCTTAGAAGCACCGTCTTGCCTTCGAATAATTTCCACTGGTTCAATAACTCAAAATTAAGTTACGAAACAGGACTATTAACGCTGACCACTGACGCATGCGCATTGTGAACTCTGTCAAAACCCAGACGAAGGCCCTTTCCTCACCAAAGCCTTTTGTGTTTCGTCCTTCCTAGCAAATTTCGATATAGCATCGCACGTCAGAGCAGGTCATACAACACACTTTCTATCACGATTCGCATATTTAAATAACCCACAGTTATGTAACAATGTAAGCAATATCTTATTTCGAAAGTAGTTTCAACTTTCCTATGTTCCGGACTGTACACGGCTTAAATGTGGTTTAGGAGGTTTTTGTGTTTGTATTTTGCACAAAAAAGGAGTGAGAAACAGGGAGTAAGAGAGAGAGGAAAAACCTCTCTTTTGAGGTGGGTGGTTAAAAGCTGTCACTAACAAACAAGGCCCCCTTTGAAAAGAGCCTGTAGGTGGCCACTGCCTGCAGTAGCAGCAGTGGAGGCTGGCTGGGGTTTGCGGCCAGTTGACCAGGACGTGGGGTCACAGGGAGGTGGAGAGTGTTGTTACACCCATGGGGACCCCCCACCTCCTCCTTGCCACCACCCACCCTATTCTGGTTTCATGTGTGAGGTACAGGTACAGTACGTTTCCAATGAAATGCGCTAAAAACCACAAACTGGACCGAAAACCACATGACAGTCCAAGCGGCTCAGTCGGGTACAATTCCAAAACAGCTGACACTCAACTAGCGAACGTACTTCGTATATAGCTAACCTGCCATTGAACTGAGTACATGGAAAGTGGAACAGGTCACTGATTTGAAGTCACTTGACGCAGACATGATGTCACTCCATGGACAGACTCGAACGCAAATACAGACAATTCATCTGGTTAGAATTCAGCACACGCTGCTGCTCTTTTCAAACGAGACAGACGAAAGGAAGTATCCTCCCTCTGATGAATTTCAGTTTAATTGCGATAGAAACAGAATCTGTGACCTATTCATTCATTCATTCATTCATTCATCAATGGCTCTACAGCAGATTTATTGGGCTCTCGGCTCTTCTTCAGTTTCGTAATTTTTTTATTCCTTGACGGGTGATCAGCCCGTCACAAGGCCGTTACCTACACACAGGACAACACAAACAAAAACATTCATTCCTTGATTAGGATTCGAAACCGCGATTTCAGAGATCGAAAGAGCGCGGCCACGTGATCGGCATCTGTGACCTATAATTCCGCATTCTCCTTGCATAAGTGAGGAATTCCTTTTCAGCGCATGGCGAGTTGTACTGCGATTGCATTCACTCATAGTCTCTGCAGTCTACGTCGCGGTTATTTCGGTGTTGGGCCCCAACATCGGCACGGTAGAAAATATACATATTAAAAACACCATGACAGCAGGGTTAGTAGGCTCAGAAATCAAAGTCCCTTGATTACACTCAATCCTTATCACTTCAATCTACCTCCAGTTCTAACAACCAACCTCGCAGCGATTGTTTCTTTACAAAAGTTTCACTAAACATCATCCCTGGAAGTAAGTAATTTAAACTGACTTAATCCCATAAGCGAAATGACCATTACACTGTATCAGTTCCAACATGGTATGGGTTTTATACAAGCACTGCCATCTCTGTAAGTGTAACGGAAATGCGCCTGGTCACGGATATTATATTCGTGGAAATTAATAGCGTGGGTCTCTCACGATGGTAGGCCTATTTTACACTCAGAGCTGCTGCATTTCTGCACTGACTGTTGCAGTCCACAAGTGAAAAAGTGCAGGGATATATATACAGATGTGACAGACATAAAGATTTGAATATTGTGTTTAAGTATCTTGATGCATTGATGTATTTACTTTGTGTACATATATTTCCGTCTCAAATGCATCCTATTATCTTGTTCTACTAGCCCAACAGGGTGGAAAAACCTACAGTCACTCTAACACATGTAAGATGCAAGTCATAACACTGAATCGACATCTGCACGACCTGCGTAAATAAAACAGAAGATGCAACATCAGCAAATATACGCTCAGATATATATATATATATATATATATGTCAACGAACAGCTGGTGACTACAATCAGGAATAACATTTCAGAAGTTTAATTTTAATTTCTATCTTAATTTTAATTTTTTTCTCTCCTCTTGCTCCCAGTTTGAAGCATAGGAATGATTTCCCAGTTTCATGATCATCTTATAGACGATAGGACTCCTTGGACGGATGATCAGCTCATCGCAAGGCAATTCTAATTTAACGTCTTAGATAATTATTGACATCTCGTTCACACGCGATATATAATTGTAAGGCAGAAACATAAACTGACAGAGAATAGGACAATATAATAAGTTGCATTTGAGACGGATATATATATATATATATACAAGGGCTGGATAAAAAGTAGTGGCAACGCTACTGTAACATGTAAGATGTGCGTCAGGTGGCACTAGCACCGTCTGTAGCTGATAGCAGAAGTTCAGTTGAAGTAGTGCAGTCAGTGGCTCTGGTTGTGTTTCATTGAGTTGCATTGTGCATCGTCTTGAAATGCAGGAGACCAGGTCAAGCACCCTAACATGTTTACGAAACATGAACAACGCTCCTGGATAAAAATTGAAGTTGCAAGAGGACGTAGTGCACAAAACTGCTATCAGGGACTGCGAGAAGCATGTGGTGATGCTGCTTTGCCATACCGCACAGTGGCACGATGGGTGAAATTGTTCTGTGAAGGGAGGGATGCCGTTCAGGACAGCCGTCGTTCAGGACGACCCCATGTTGACAACCACACAATTCAACTTCTTGCTTCTTTGCTGGATGTCGATCGTCGATGGGCTGGATGGGAGTTAGCTGCTGAGGTAGGCTTATGTCACAAAACCGTGCTCCACATTTTGCACGATATTCTTGGATACCGCAAAACTGCACCGCGTTGGGTACCCCATACAATGGCCGAGGTGCAACAATGGCAACGTTATGCAACTGCACAGGACTTGTTGGACCGGTACCAGAGGGAAGGTGACGACTTCCTTGGAAGGATCGTCACTCTGGCCGAAACTTGGGCTCTCTCGTACGAACCGCACTTGAAGCAACAATCAAATGAATGGAAGCATCCTGGCTCTCCTCGTTCAAAGAAAGTGCGCCCTACACAGAGTAATGTGAAGGCAATGTTCATTGTGGCATATGACATTGATGGAGTGATACTGCACCACACTGTACCTCAACGACAGACAGTAGACGCTGCCTACTACCGCAATTTCCTGCGTAATCATCTTCGTCCAGCACTCAAGAGAAAGCGACGACACTTGTTGGCAACGAACCCCATCATCCTTCATGACAATGCAAGGGCTCATACTGCTGACGCTGTCAAGGATCTCCTTCGCCGCTGGCGATGGGAGATACTGCAACATCTGCCATACTCACCCGATATGAGTCCGTGCGATTATGAGCTCTTTGCCAAAATGAAAGAACCACTGAGAGGGACACGTTACAACACAAGAGAGGAGATTACTCGTGCTGTAGGGCGGTCACTGCTTGACAACAGAAGTGGAGACACTGATGGTATACGACGCCTTTCACAAATTTGGCAGAAGGTGGAACACACGAGGGGCGATTATATTGAAGGAATGTAAATGTGTTTACCTCAGGTAACAAAGTCACTTCAGAATTATAGACGTGTTGCCACTACTTTCTATCCGACCTATGTATATATTGTGGCGTGCAGCCAAAAATCCGGGCGATAAGATGTGCATTGATAGGCAACGGCTGCGATTAAAATGTATACTTCAGTGGAAGCGCAATACCAGCAGACCGTTGCATAGGAATCGCCTAAACAACAAATGCGTTTCCCCGTAAATGGAAGGCTATCCATGGAAAAGAATACTACCAGCAGATAAATCGGAAACCTTGAAAACGATGTTCCCTAGCGAGTCCGAGCGCATGCTACAAAAGTCAGTGTAGCTCCGACAAGTTTCACCCTCCTGTGGAGGCGGGGTCGAATACATCCACCGTGACCCTGCGAGTCGTAAAATTTACGAAACGGGAAGTCTCAAATCTGAGACAGTAAAATATGGTCGCGAGTCCCAAGGGACTCAGACCCAAGAAAGACCGCGCTGGCAAGGGCCAGCAGCATATGTAAAAGACCCGTCCTCTCGTCAGAGAGGGCGCCCCACAAAAATAAGACCGTAACTGTCAAATGGTAATAATTAATATCTGGTCATGAGCCCTAGATGGGGCTCGACACCAAGACTTACTGACTTACTGACCGTCAGTCGCAATGTGACTTGGACTTGGACAAGTTTCAGTGCGTATTCGATTGGAGCAGAGTTCAGTTTGTGTTTGGCCTTAGAAGAGTAGAATTGGTATTCGTCAAGAGCAGAAGACACTTCACCGAGAATAGGGGTGCAACAAGTTCTAATAGTGGAGAAGAAACGTCTAGAGGACGTTATAAGTGGAATAATTGTATTTGCGAGTGTAAAAGTAACTGTCCAACGAAATATCTGTTCAAATCCGGGACCCCACAAAACTTTCTTGTCGCGTTGCCTGGCAGACACGCGACAATAGATACAAAGCAAAGATCCGACTCAGCTACTAGACAATGTACGTATATCAGAAATGTAATGCGTGGCTTGAGCTGGTTATTTGGCGACCCTGCCAGTATTGACAGTATTGACACAATTTGGCGTCGGATGACACAATGATTTGTGAAGAGGAAAGGATCTGGAAGGAAGCGGCTATGGCTTAATTCATATACAGTCCCAGCATTTGTCTGGAAGGGCTGAGAAAAATCACGATAACACTCCCTCCTAAATACAAGTCTAAAACCTTGCCAGTAGGCAACCATTTCGTGGAGCCAGTTTCAGTCACAACAAAGAGACAGATTATTAGCTCTTTTTAATGGATCTTACTCTTACGTGCTCCCAAACTCTTCACCTGCGGGAAAAATGTCTTAATCAAACACGACTTTAGAAGTTCCGTGGAATGGGTATGGTATACATTCTGACTTCTGTATGACAATACAGAGACCCACACACTTAAGTTGAAACTAAAGCAATGTGCTATGTAAACCAGGCCGGTTCCGGGACCCACCCAGTCTCCTATTCAATGGGTACCGGCGGCCCTTTCCCTGGGGTCAAAACGGCAGAGGCGTGAAGCTGACCACTCACCTCAATCTAGTGCCGTGGTCAAGAATGCTGGAGCTGTACCTCCAGTCCCGCATATGTTGGTTAATGGCCATGCTTGACTAATTAAGCACAGGGCCAGATTTGCAGCAACAGCTAGTTGACGGAGTACATGACAACAGTCATTCACTTCCAGTGAACTGTGCGTACATTCAAGAGCTGTTCTATCAGTGTCTAAAACCAACTGCAAGTTCCGAGAATAAGCCGATATGCATTCAATTCTCGGCGAAGCCGGCGGCAGAAGTGGAGCAGTTCGAGAATACACGCGGACAGTATCAAAGTTCACGTCTCGCGACATCAAAGATCCGAGCAGGAAAACCAGTACTGTTGGCCGTGCTGCGGTAGACAGCGGAAGACGACAAAGTTGACGTGAAGTGCGCATAGGGGACTCCCCGTACCGGTGTTGAAAGCTGCTGAACATGTGGCGCGCACGACAGTGTGGCGATCGCTCCATGCACTCGTAGCTTCACTTCTGCAATCGCCACAAATTTTGTCAGTGCTTCCTTCCACAAGGCAGTGAAGATGCCGCATCTAGCAGCCTTATGCTCTTCACTGACGAGCCAGGCTTCGCAGGGAACATCACATTAAACTACTATAACGGGGTTTTTCCTGGGGGGGGGGGGTGGACNAAACCACACTGTCCAGTTCAAACCAGATATCAACAGCAATTTTCAGTTAAGGTTCGACTGGCATTCTTGAAGACTGTTTAATAGGCCCGTATATTTTACCTCACAGGCTCAATGGCGCTGCTTGCCGATACTGTTTGCAGCATACTTCGCGTGAAAGGGGTGTGTGTGACTTATAGACGGGGTATGTATTGGATCATTGGATTTATTGACACCTTATACACACAACTCGGAACTGACAGCAATATAATGCTATTGCTGATCTACATATTTTACAGTTCGCCGTTACACAGGCGCTAGGGTTCTCAGTTTTCACTAGTCGTATTCTGCAACGGATTCATATGTTTAACTGTAACTGCAGCACACTATGAAGTCTTCTTTATACAGCCTAATTCCTTTCTTGCCATTATTCTGCCAAATGCTAACTCCGTAACTCAGCTAAATCCCTACTGCAAATGTCATCCTCGCAGCTCAGTTCTCTGCTGCAACTGCAAACTCCAGAACTCAATTCTCTGCTGCAACTGCCAACTCCAGAACTCGATTCTCTGCTGCAACTGCCAACTCCAGAACTCAATTCTCTGCTGCAACTGCCAACTCCAGAACTCGATTCTCTGCTGCAACTGCCAACTATAGAACTCAATTCTCTGCTGTAACTGCCAACTCAAGAACTCAATTCTCTGCTGCAACTGCTCATTTGGAAGTCCGGAACTCGATTTAATTCTAATTCTAGCTGCGTGAGATTCTTTTTATATAGTCTCGGGGCGGACCCACAAAAAACCGATTCTCCTGTAGATGCGTGTTGATTCACGGCTGCAGAGATGTGTTCACGGCACAGTTACGTAGCAACGGGTGCACCTCGGGCCGACAGAGAACGCCGCTTACAACATCTCTTCTCTTGTTGCATGATGTCGCAGTGTAAATGACGCGTTCCTCTGCAACGTATGCACTGGCCATTACCTAGCAACGGCTGTTTCTGTGCCTTCACAATTCTTGCTCTCAGCGAATATGCCGCAATACTTTGTCACAATTAACAGATACTGTGCCGCTGGATACTCTACGAAACATGTGCTATAAACATGGCTGTGCTCCAGCACATTTCAGTTACGTCGCCAGAAAGTACGTACGTTGACACTGCCTTCAATGGGCGATGGACAGGAAGGCAGGGACCGGTATCCTGGCCAAGTTGTTCACTACACCTAAATCTCCTTGATTCCCCCCCCCCCTTGTGGGGCATCTAAACGACTCCGTGTAGCCTTCTTCGGTGAATACCGCCGCGGAACTGTTGCATCGCGCTCAAAATGGCTGTAACTCGGTCCGCAAAGCTTCCTGCATTCTTCATCGCGTCCGTCAGTCCACGCATCATCGGGCTGGAGATTACGTTGCAGCGCAAAGCCAACACATTGAACAAACATAAAGGCAAAGGTGAACTCTCATATCATCCACTGCAAACTCCGATTTACCTCTAACTGTCGCCTAAAATACGTTGGTTATACAGCCACAATTATAGGCGTACTATCGCCGGTACACCTTCTAGTGTCTCCGGTTCGTTATCGAAGCATTTTCGGACCCGTGTTTATATAAAGTATTTCCACTGCTTTGGACAGAAGTCCTGATCCTCTAATTGTCTGCACTTATTTCTGGGATAACGTTTATAATCTGTGCCCGATCTAAGCCACCGAGGCATCCAGTTGAACAGTGTCATCATGGATGACTCGTGAATTAAATTCTGAAGCTCTTTTATATTTTGAAGTAGGAAGTAAGAAATGGAAACTATTTTCAAAACAGTCTTCCGTCACTCTTTCTTCCCAAGCAGAATCGGACGGACAGAGAGACGGTCGGGTGGGCGGAGAGTTCTGGTAGCACGTGAAGGCACAAATGTCTTTCATCGCCTGAACACAAACCACGACATACACCCACACTCCCTTGCACGAGTATAGTGACGTGAATCCCATGCTCGCCGTCTTGCATGTGGGCCGAGGCACACCCATTTGTGTGGCAGTATATTTTAACACGCATGCGTATATGATTTATTTCTATAAGGTAAACTGTACTGGTGCTGTGCGAGATCGTGTGTGATAGATCAATTCACAGCAGTTGCAGATAGTGTTAATTCCACTGATAGACAGATCTGCTAACAATAATCTGTCAGCAAACGGAGGAACAAATCTTCTGGGACTGTAAACTCTACGAGGACCAACGGGAAACAATTGTTGATATTTTGTCTGAGAACAGCAAAAAAGAATACCAAAAGTCAGTTACAGAGCTCTCAAGTCTAGAGGAAAAAAGATTTGTGTAAGGAGTCTGTTCCTTCCTCTATTTATTTATAAAAAAGAGAAAGAAGTATAGTACAAAATATTAATAGCATAATGTTGGAGTTAAATTAAGGCCGCGCCTTAGCTCAAGCGGTTAGTCGCTGGCTTCCCACCGCGGCGGCCCGGGTTCGATCCCGGGTCTGGTCAAGTGGAATTTGTGGTGGCCAAAGTGGCGTTGGGGCGGGTTTTCTCCGAGTACTTCGGTTTCCCCTGCCAATCTTAATTCCACCAAATTCTCCATCATCATAACCACCCGGGACAGGCTGCAATAGGCAAATCAGTGGCCGCCGTGCCGAGTGGACCCAGTTGGACCCCACCCCCTACTAAGCGATTAAAAAAAAATTAGAGTTAAATTAAGAGAGAAGTTAAAAATCGTGGGGTGACTGCTATGATAGGATAAGATGTTTATAAGAACGTGCTACAGAGGGTGAGATGGGCATTGCCTAAGCCATTTTTGTAAATGCATGCATTTTTTTTTTCAAAATAAAGAAACCAACAGCTGTCTTCAATTTCATGAAAACTGCATATTTAGAGAAGTTTTTTGAAAACTGAATTTTATATTTTTACCGTAGGCCTATTGGAATGTGAGCATGCGAACAGTGGCCTCTAGTATAGTATAACCTAACAGACAGTCCAACCATGACAACAATCATAGTGGACGCTTTCAGATCACACTAACGCAGCAACAGAGCGACTTAAATTCCTCTCGGGGATTATGTAGGCCTATATGCACGGGTTTCTAGTCTGTGATTCGTGGGTAGAACACTTTCAATTGGCTGATCTTTCATCCAATAAATTCTATCAAGTATTAAGGGATTAGTCGAAGTCGAAGTTTATAAACGAGAACAAAGCATAAATCTACTAAATTTAGGTACGAAATATAAGAATCAAATTGCGGACATTTTGCGCCTTGCAGTCTCACATCAGAACACCGTGACAGAAGGAATCCTTAATGAATGGTGGGTCACACTCTCAGAAA
The DNA here is from genome assembly GCF_002891405.2 of Cryptotermes secundus. Taxonomy (NCBI): domain Eukaryota; kingdom Metazoa; phylum Arthropoda; class Insecta; order Blattodea; family Kalotermitidae; genus Cryptotermes; species Cryptotermes secundus. The sequence goes on from NW_019737992.1 coordinate 559,150, forward strand.
ATGTTGCCGTTACTTACGCTCGAAACCTCCCCCCCTCCAATTAACAATGGCACATGAACACGGTCTGGACATATATTACTCCTTTGGATTGAACACAGATTCGGCACATAAAACGGATCCACAACGTGCTTGGCAGCCATTAGCAAATAACATTTTAACATTCTCGCTGGCAACCAGAATCCCCTGCCAGCGGGCATCTTGTTCGCGATCCTTCCTCCAAAACGACGGAAGATGACAGACACGTAAGAAGTATACATACAACGATGTTTATATTTCCTCAGAGCCCACGAGCACCTCTCACGTGACATGTCACTGTTCTCGGAATATGAGGGACAGATGTCATGCCAACCAGCAGTCCACTGCTACTGGAGAGTCATTCAAGTGACAGATGTGTCGCAGGGTGCGGGTTCGAAACCCTCGTATCTTACTGCTGCTTTCCATGTGCGTCAGCAACCCATACCATGAACATCCGGTTCTGCAAGAATGGTGGTACAGCCGCCACTATGGCCTGTCGGGGCTGACTTCCTGTTTAGAGAGCCGATTTACAGGAAGGGCTTGAAACTGAAGCAAATACTGACGCGAGTGAAAATCCGAGGTGAGCAGGACTACATTTTGGGCGCCGTATAATTTCAGCTAGACACATGGGAAAACAGCTGACCTCAACGGCCCTGCGTCAGAACGAGTGCGCTCGAATTGCGAGCTCTGAATTCGATCCAAAGATGGTTGTTTACCCACGTTCTTCTGTCTTTCCTCATGTAATGTGATGGACTGATCCCCTATCCTAGCAGCTCTAACTCTTGTATGAATAGGAATTTATTACAGCACGACAAATCAGAGTCTGAGCTGGCCTGTACCACTCTCAAGGAAGGAGGAAGACAGGGGAAAAAGAGAAGAGAGAGAGGTGGAGGGGGTAGTTGCCGGAAGCTCTGCTGCACCTGGACCCCCGAGCCTGTGGGGTATTTTCGGCCTTCAGATAATTTAAATTTAACTGCAAATATAGTTATTTTGCATCTTATTATCTATTTATATTTCATATTTATTTCTGGTTGAAAATATCCACACATCTGTTTCATATATTGCTGTAATATGGACATGCACATAATAACGTAAAATACCTCCGCGTTACCAGGCAGTTGTGACACACGTATTAAATCAAACAAATTTTAGAATTTGATTTATTAAGAATTGTGACAGCTTCTGATGTTTTAGGAGATGACGTTGTGTGGGATGAAGTGTGAAGTACTACCGTATAGATATTCTGAGGGGCAAGCTGTACCCGGGCCCCAGAAATGTCATTGCGCTACTTCATTTATGGGAACACACATGGCACAAAGTGGCTCCGAAATTTGAGGCTGAGCGTGGGGTTCATCATTTACCACAAGACGGACCAAAAAGAGGTAGGGCCTAACTTAAAGAGGGGGCTTAAGGTTAAACACATGCCTAAACGTGATGTTTTTAAATAATGTTACTTAGTACGAATTGCTCAATGAATACATGAAATAAATGCTTTCATAAAACTAAAAAATTCACTCACTTTGAATGCTCATCTGTAAGGAAGGAAGGAAGGAAGGAAGGAAGGAAGGAAGTAAGGGTGTATGGGAACACGGTGATGAGGAGAACATTTGGACAGAATGGATGACGTGGTATAGAGTTCCTTACTAAAATCACTCACAACACAACAACAGAACAGCTGACGTTTAACAGTATTTTGCTATATGTTTCGGCTTTCTAGAAAGCCATGATCAAGAAACACACAAATAACATGTTCTTAAACTATTGAATTGCATACCATGCAGTGTTGGATTTTCGACAATATACCATAATATAATAATATAAAACATAAAATACAATAAAAGAAAAAGATTTAAAAAGAAAGTTACATAATTAATATATAATTAAGAACTATACATATAATATGTCTTATTAAGTTTGGTTGTTTTAATTGTGTGAAAATTTCTGTTTTAAAATCTTGATCTTTTATTCTATTTTATGTTTTATATTATTATATCATGGTATCTTGTCGAAAATCCAACACTGCACTGAATTATATAGTATGCAATTCAATAGCTTAAGAACACCTTAATTGTGTACTTGCCTGACAATGGCCTTCTAAAAAGACGAAACATGTAGGAAAACACTGTTAAGCATCAACTGTTTTATTGTTGCGTTGTGACGGATTTTAATAAAGAAATCTATATATTTAACACAACATGATGCATCCACTGAAAAAAAAGGATGAAGTGACAGGTGACTGGGGAAAACTGCATAATGAAGAACCTATACTGTTCGCCAAGTATAATCAGAATTATCGAGTGTAGGAGGACGAGATGGGCAGGGCATGTAGCACGAATGGGGAGAAACGGAATGCATGTAGGATATTGGTGGGAAAGTTGGAGGGAACGAGACCACTAGGAAGACCAAGACGTGGGTGGGCGGATAATACCAAAATGGATCTTAGAACGATAGGATGGGGTGATATGGACTGGATTAATCTGTCTCAGGATAGGGGACAAATGGAGGACTCTCGTGAACACAGTAATTAATCTTCGGGTTCCATAAAAATTTTGGGAGTTGCTGCACAACTGACAGATTTTCAAGAAAGGCTCAGCTCCAGGTAATTAGTTACTTAGATCGAACGCATTGTTTAAATACATGTTTTAAAATTACCAATAAAAATCATCAGAATTCGTTCATGAAAATCGTCATAGATGGATGCGTCCTTCCTTTAATAGAATTCCACCTCTGTCGTGCGCAAAGCAGGCCTCTAAGTAAGACCGGGCATGTGTTTATTGCATGGTACGCTCCGGCGGAGAACAGGAATGGATCTTTTGCAAACCTATGCGTAGTCTTACACGAGACGTCATCAGTGAAGCAGATATAAACAATAAAGAGACGAGCATTTTAATATCTTTTGCGTTTTTCGGCCACAAAGAGTCGGGAGGTTTGAAACAGTGACCTCAACAACACTCAACCTTATCACGTCAACATTAGCCTGAAAATGGCAACCAGAATATGATCAGTTCGTTCATTCACTCTTTTATTACTGTCAATTTCCCGCCACTCGAAATGGACCATGGACGCGACTAATTCACGGACAAACAAAAGCGCTAACGTGCACTTCACGAGAGTGCCTGTATTTTGCAAACGCTTATTCTGTGAAATTGCATTCCTCTGTGGTAATGATGTGCATTTCTTGCACATGCAAATCTATGTCTTGGCTTCTTGGTGTTATCGGCCTCATTTGGCGCAGAGCAACATACAAGGCTACTGCTAGAAAACTCGTCAGGAACAAACGGATACATTTCATTTTCTTACAAAAGAAACAGGTAAAGCTGTCCTTGTAACAGGCCGTGAAGGCCTATAGGGTTGTGAGACGTCGAGGTTCTCACATTTTCTAGATAATCGGCTCACAGATAGCGGTAAGGTTGTCAGCCTTAAACGCAGGCCGCCGTTAACCCAAGGAAGATTCCTGGTACTGATTTCCGTTAGAGGCTGAGTCGATCCCAGGACCATAGTGCGGCTGGAAGGATTAGGTAAATTGAAAAATTCAATGGCCTAATCGAGAATCGAACCCGCGACCTTCCGATTTGTAGCACAGTGCCTCAACCAAGTACGCCACCGCGTTTCATTAAAAGTTTCAGAATGAAAAAACAAGAATAGGCAAATTCTTGGGTAGATCTCAGTTTCGAAACTGTAAAAAGTTGTTAAAGTGTGTTATTTCTTATTTATTTTCGTATACTTGTCACCGCAGCGATTCGGGCTCAACCTCGGATCACTTCATGTGGGATTCGTAATCAACGAAGGTTTCCTCCGAGAGGCAGCTCATTATCACATCCCCGGTTCCTATGTTCGGGGCTCCAGCTCTTGCTTGGCACTTGTCTAGTTACAGAGTAAGGAGATCAGGTTACGGCTGAGAGCGATTTGTCTCTTGTTCACAAGTACATTAGTACACCAGACCGGAAAATGGCTCAAGTAAGAGGAAATATTGCTTTAAAAAGCTCCCCACGTGAGAACAGCAATTTCTGAAATGCTGAATTATTGAAAGTTAGAGGAACAGTCTTCTAGTGCACACAATCTCACATGTCACTTCACTACATGTTTCGGCATCACTGTGCCATCCTCAGGGGTGTTATTTACGTTAAGCTTTTGCACTGCTCGCCATCATGTGTCGTTTATAAAATGATTTAAAATGTATATTCTTCATGTACTATAATAAAATTTATATATATTAAAATTTGTTAAGATTTATCATCTTATACGTCTTATTTCAAACTCGCGTATTATATTATTCTTCCACTATGGGAGTCGTTCTTCCTATATTTTGTGTATANGTTTAACGTAAATAACACACCTGAGGATGGCACAGTGATGCCGAAACATGTAGTGAAGTGACAAATGAGACTGTGTGTACTGGAAGACGGTCAGTACATGCACATCATGGACGAGAATCAGTGCAACAGGACGCTAATATACAACATTAGAGCAAGAGAACCATGTGAGAGACTGTTTTCATATGACGTAGTTATTCTACATAATCAAGCAGCATCTGAACTTGTGAAATGTTCTGCTGCACAACAGAACGTCAATAAATACGGCAAAATGTTTCTAATAAAGACATTGAATATCTTCACAATATAAATGTAGAATTTAGAATGGCAATAACTCTACTTCATTAACCTTCAGTATGGCTAGAATATCTTATTTGAATCGCAAAATATAACTTCAGTTAAAATTATCATCAGGTGTGAACAAACACTGGCTCAGTTCAAGAATTCTAGCAGAGCAGCGCAGCGCAACAGATGGTGACAAGATCAGACTCACGTCCTCGGAACCTCGACACCCAGTCCTTCAGCTGTAAGAGAGCGAATTGTAAACAGAAGAGACTGTTCAGAGTCCAACGTCATAATATAGTGTAATAATATAGCATGAACTGTAAAGGATTTATGAGGGAGACGTCGTAGCCTGTTTCAAGGAATTAGCCTGAGGGAAAAATCAGGATAAACCGCCTCCGGGACAGCCCAGCTGATGCTACAAAGAAGTGCATCTGGAATTCAAGACATACGCAATGTTGCTTAAGTTGATCTGTTTTCAATTAACCCTGCACTGACATTAATATCTTCGCACAGGACATGGAACAGCTCTGAGTGTGACTCTCAGGCCCGGTATCGATTGCTCGCGGCAAACTCGTACGTTTGTTTACCGTGTTCGTGTCCAGCATCGAAGCGCGGCAGCCGCGTGCGGCCTTTTATGGAAGCTGTTCCTCATTCTCGCGCTATCAACATGAACACTGCACGTGCAGCGGCTGCCTTTATTTTGATGCTCAAGATTATAGAAGGGAAATAGAAACCGAAACGAAAAGTGCGTTGGTAGATGAGGGAATTCTATCGTCAGCGAATGCAACATGGAAACACACGCGAGATATGACATTTGAATTAGTGAAAGATACAGTTAAAAATTTTACACGAATGTCATTATCGGATTTTGAACACATAACCTCATTGGTCGAGCAAAAAGTAAACAAAATGGACATTTAATTTCGAGAAGCGATGATTGTGAGGGAGAGGACTGTTTTCTCTTCTGCATGAAACCAATAAAGTTGTTGTCTTTTTTAAACCCTGAACCGGCATTTTAATTTCGTTACCTATGTCGTTCCATGCGTTCTCGTGCATACTTTCGTTATAGTAATTAGCACTTTTTGAATTCCACAACACCTCTTTAGATTTACAAAGCTGTAGGAGAGCTAGACCCTTTTCATTCTCCATTTTGCAGCGCGACAAAGAACCGCTCTGATTTGGCTCGGCACGCGCCAAATAAGAGCGCGGCAGTGTCCCTTCTGCCGCTCGCAGCAACATGGTACCGATTTTGCGAGACAAAGCAACGAACATTGCCTCGCGCGGCAGCCGGGCGCAATGGATACCCGGCTTAAGGCAGCGGAAGCTGACTGCCTGCTTTGACTGCAGTAAATAGGAACTCTAATAGATCGTGCGCCGGTAACAATGTCCGCCGGGTCTAAGGCATATACCGTATTCGCTCGCCCGAACGTTGGGATCGTGGTTTCGAACCCTACTCAAGGCATGGATGTCTCCGTGCGTTTATTGTGTTTTTGTGCTGTCCTATGTGTTAAGTCGGGGCCTTGCGACAGAATGATCACTCGTCCAAGAAGTTCTACCGGCTGTGTCTGGACTAAGAAACTGAAAAGACGGCCAAGGTTAGGAAGGACTGTAGAGCCATAAACAGAGAATAGATTGGATTGTGCAGGTGGAGGCGAGCCGCAGAAGAAGTAACATGGAGTTCCATTAAGAGCTCTCTTTTATTACACGGATACAAGCTCCAAAAAAATGTTATATCCCAAATAATATACGTATTTTCATAATGTACAATTTTTTTAATCTGGAGCCGGAATAGCTCAGTCGGTATAGCGATTGGCTACGGGCTGGACGACCGAGGGGTCGGCGTTCGAGTAACTGTAGGTACAAAAATTTTCTCTCGTCCAAGTGGTCCAGGCCAGCTCTGGGGTCCACCTAACCTCCTACTCAATTGTACGGGGGGGGGCTCTTTCCATAGGGGTAAAGTGGCAGGGGTGTGAAACTGACCACTCACCTCCAAGTAGTGCCGAGGTCAAGAAAATGTGGATCTATACATCCACTCCCCCTTACTCCTTCATGGCGTAGTGCTTAATTAGTTAATTAGCTTGTGATTCAGTATGTTGGATACGGACGTTCGTGGTCGTAGGATCGAATATTGTTTGAATCAGAATACCTTATTACTTGCAATTGTAAATATTTCAGAGACTGTTATTGTTACTACCGTTACCACCATTAGTAATAATAGGCCCATAAAAATTTTTAATGCAATTATTACCACTATTATAATTTTATTTGGGCGAAGGAATTACATTATTATTATTATTATTAGTAGTAGTAGTAGTAGTAGTAGTAGTAGTAGTAGTAGCAGCAGTAGTAGTATTGTTGTTGTCGTCGTCGTAGTCGTTGTTGTTGTTATTGTTGTTGTTGTTGTTGTTGTTGTTGTTTCCTCTTTAAGCGCAGAGTTCGTCTACGTTAAATTTGTCGGCTGGGCGATACGCTCAAGTCTTCGCCCTGTCGCTTTGGTTATTACTAGGGCCCGGATTTCTATGACATGTCATATTTTTTTCCTAGGGTTTATTCCTATTTTTAAATGTAATTATGCATGTTTCCAGTCATTCTTATTGAAATTATGTCGTTTTTATTGTGCATATAAATGCATATTTTAGAGTTTTATTGGTTTTACAGCATATTTTGGCATAATTTTGAAATAAGGTCATATTTTTGTCATTTTAGAAACAATTCTTTGATATAATGTAAAATTTCGGCTCCATAATGTTTAGTATTATAAAATAAATTTCGGGCTGGACTGTTGCTTCAATGCGGAATAGAGTTCAAGTACATGATGTTCGTATTAAAACCATATTTTTGACTGGACTGTACTTGCAGTTACAAAGGCGAAAATTTGTGAAATGCAGCATTTATGACCTGGCAAGCCGGCCTTTCCCAGTCGAGGCAGGAGGGAGGCAAGTGTAACGGGTATTCTCCTATTGTACTC
>NW_019737992.1:568471-633974 GCF_002891405.2 Cryptotermes secundus
ACCGCCTTCCGGTTTATACGGCAATCAGTGGGCATGGAACCGCCTTCCGGTTTATATGGCAATCAGTGTGCATGGCACCGCCTTCCGGTTTCTACGGCAATCAGTGTGCATGGTACCGCCTTCCGGTTGAACCATTGAAACTGGGAATATCAAATTTCGTAGGAACCAACTGCCTCTGTTTTGGGATCGATCCTTATGCAACAGACATCCGAGCGCCCTCAAAAGTCGGTAGTGTTTCCATTCCTCGGCAAGATATTATGCCTATAAGCGATTAAATGCATGTATACATACAAAGTGGCGTCTGGATACAACAATCGTTCTGCTGGCACAATAAGGTCGGAAACTACTGATAATAGCAGTCTTAATAGGGTAAAGTGAACTAATGTGTTACATATTTATGTTATTTTATTCTGGAGCTCGTCCAAGTCTAGTGTCATCTCCACAAATAATAACACTACTGACGTAATGGAGAAGCCACCAACTGTCTCCATTTTTGGATCTTTCCTGAATAAAGAAGCAGCCGATACCTCTGAAACCATGACAATAATTTTGTTCCTCATATGCAAATGTATAAAAATATTATTGTATTTTTGCGATTCAAAGAATTGTAGCACGTGCCGTTGTTATGCAGTAGGCGAAAAAACAACGGTGTTAAGTAAGCCATTTCTAGGCAAAAGACCGATAAACACGTTCTCGCTACAACGAATATCCAAATAACAATATAGATACTGTTGGAAAGGTGTTCTCTACTGGGTCCGTGCAAAGTTTTTATAAGGAAGACAATTGGGGCGACCAAATTAGTCCCCCGTGTGGAGGCGGGGTCCAATACCTCCACCGTGACCCTGAAGTCGTAGGAGGCAACGAAAAGGGAAGTCTCGTATCTTAAGCAGTAAAACATGGACGAGAGTCCTAAGGGACTCTTGCAAGGGCCACGAGCATATATAAAAGATATACCCGTCCTCTCATCAGAGAAGGCGCCCCACAAAACAAGACATTAACTGTCAAACAATAATAAATATCTGGTCATGAGCCCCAGATGGGGCTCGACACCAAGACCTACTGACCGACCGACCGTCAGTCGCAATGTGACTTTGACTTTGAGATTTTATTCCCTATTCAAAAGTGAACGATTATGTGCTAACATTAAGCTGAACCTCCACAAAGCTCTCATTAGATATTTAATGACTTATGCCTTGGAGTTTAAGGCAGACACCCATCTAATGAATTTGCAGCGCCTGCAAAATAAGGTTCTCCGCACCACTGACAATTTTCCAAGGCACAAACCGGTTCGCGACTTGCACATGGCATTCAAAACTCCGTACGTATATGATTATATAACAAAATTATTGAAGAACGATTTACTACTGCATACAATAACACTGATAAAAGACAGACCCATCCTTTCGTCAGAGAGGGCGCACCACAATAAGACCGTAACTGCCAAACACTATTAAATATGTGGTCATTAGCCTCAGATTGGGTTCGACATCAAGACTGACAGACTGACTGACCGACCGTCATTCACAATGTGACTTTGACTTTGACTTCACCCGTTGAGTTCAGAGTTCGGCTATGAAGAGAAGACTTTATGAGTCCTGTAGTTACAGCGAGACTGTTATAATTACTGTGTCAAAATCCGTTGCCAGGATACGACTATTGAAGACTGAGAAGACTTAGCGTCTCCTAGTGTTTTGTAAAGTGTGGAGATCAGCGGTGGCGCTATAATTGCTTGCAGTTCAGAGTGGTGTATAAGTGGTAACAAATCCATTCACCAATCCAAACCCCGTCAGCAGTCACACATAAATCGTGAAAATATTTATCAATCACAAGAAACCAATAGATAAGTTGAGTAAATCATGAAACGAGCATTTTTAATCAGATGGATGAAGTCAGTTCTTCCACAGATTCATTCCTTCATCTTCTGGTTATAATACCGCCTGCACGTATAAAAATGCCGCCAGCCTTTCGGAGGAATGTCCTGGATTCGTTTTGGGGGCCAAGGCCCAAACCGGATCATAAAAAGACGCATAAAACATAGCGGTTCTACACAAACAAAAAAAAATGAAATTAGCGTGCAATCTGCTCAAAAGTTATTTTTAAAAAGTGTTACTGGGTGCATCTGTTTCGATAAGACGATTGTCAGTTATCCTCGATAAGACAAAATTGTGTTTAAGTGTTCTCGACGTGACAATACGCTGGGAAGTGAAAGTACTCCAAGCAGACTATTCTTGCACGTTCAAGTCAACTTAATGGATCCACCTAGTGCTCGTACAAATATGACTCATGTATTCCAGATTATTTTCCAAAATGTTCACTTTACGTACTTCNCTACCAAAAAAAATGAAATTAGTGTGAAATCTGCTCAAAAGTTATTTTTAAAAAGTGTTACTGGGTGCATCTGTTTCGATAAGACGATTGTCAGTTATCCTCGATAAGACAAAATTGTGTTTAAGTGTTCTCGACGTGACAATACGCTGGGAAGTGAAAGTACTCCAAGCAGACTATTCTTGCACGTTCAAGTCAACTTAATGGATCCACCTAGTGCTCGTACAAATATGACTCATGTATTCCAGATTATTTTCCAAAATGTTCACTTTACGTACTTCGGCACTGCTTTGCCTTTTACACCAAAGTTATTGAAGGATTTTAATATTTTACTCTTACATTACATTAAAATACAAAAAAAATCGTATGTGTTTTAGCAGTTTTCGAGATATGATTAATAATTGTATATTCTCATCCTACGGGCGACCGAATTCAATTTTCGGAGGGAACAAAGTTTTCTTTCTCTGGAGCTCCTTTAGTCTCCCATGCAATGGACAGAGGAGCTCTTTTCCTAGGAGTAAAGCGGCCGTTGCATGAACCTGGCCTCTCACTTCCACCCAGAGCCGAACTTAAGAACGTGTGGAGCTACACCTCCACTTTCATAAAGGAGGATGATAAATTAAGCATAGGGGCATCTTTACACGAATATTCGATTGGCGAAAAGCGGAAACCCATAAAACATTACTCGGTCCGGTATTTGTTCTGAGAATTCCGGAAGTGCTGTTAGAGCACAAACTCTGTCGGCGTTTCGGAATAAAGCAAGCACATATGGTCTCAGACATATGGACGGAACACCTTGATGTCAAGATAAATGCTTATCACGTGCTGTGGTTCCAATTTCATGGAGGCTATCTTTGGTATCCAGGCACTGTACCATAACAGTTGCTTGCCACCAGATGCTCCACATATGTTACATGTGCCTCGATCCTCCTGTATCTCCCACTCGCTCCATCTCTCTCTCATTTCAATTCTCCCAACTCTAACTACAAGTGCAAAGTTACGGAGCCCAATCCGCCACTCGTCTAAGTACAACACGTCACAAATCGCTTAAGTGAATCGAAATGGCGCACCATCAGACTACAAAACTTCTCGGGCATGAAGGAAAACAAGAGGAAAGAAAATAATTTATAAAAGAAAAATCTAACTGTATAATAATAATCACTCACTCATGGAACTGAGCCCATCTCGAGAAGCCGCCAGTTGTGCAGTTACTCAAGAACTTCTCAGCATTTTATGGAACTCGAAGTTCATTGCTGTGTTCACATGGGCCCTCCACTGGTCCCTATCCTGAGCCAGATCGATCCAGTCCATAACCTCCCAGCCTATAGCTCTAAAATCTATTTTCATTTTGTCCACCCACCTACATCTTGGTCGTCCTAGTGGTCTCTTTCGCCCTGGCCTCCCAACCAATATCCTATATTCATTCCCCTTAATAATAACCTAACAATTTTCTACAATGTTCGAAGTGTAACCATCGATTTAAAATTAGTAGTTTTCTGTTCGTCAATAAGCGCAGGGTTAATTTCAGAGGCATACTTTTATTTGCTCCTCTGCTCAAACCGTTCGACTTGGCACATCAGTATTCTGACTACTGCCTTTACAAGGAAGTAGGCCCAACAGCAAATATCTTCACGATAGCTTTGTAATATTGGCCTGAAAATCTGAGAACTCTTAGAAGGTCCGCACGAATTCTTTCCAAAATCAATTATATGATTACTCATAACATAACTTTATTTTTCCGTCACAATACAACAACTAAGGAGTAACAAGTTCAATACCCAGCTATGCCTCACTACATGTTTCGGCTGTTAACGGCCATCATCAGGCGAATACAAATCAACAAACATACACTACTGAACTCTGGTAAAATTAGATAGAATGACACAGCAGGATGCATGAAATGAAGATTAGTTGATTACTCATATCGCTTGCAGATTTCCTAAGACGCCACAATTTTATATGATGTGCTCTTCATAATTAGCAGAATAGAATTCTTCCCCTTCTCTGTGAGTAGTTGTTCCGTGCATTGCAGTGTCCTCCGGCCTTCTCTCTTCCTTATAATAAACGTAATAATCAGAGCAAAGACGTCAATTCTGAAATCACTTACGCTAAGGAGTAAATTCTTTGAGCTCCTGACGACAAGAGCTGAGAGTCAAAAATTGTTCTAAATTTTATGGCTACGTTTTGAACAGAGCATACACAACAATATGCAAAGAAATATGAAAATGTAATCACTTTTCTGTTTATGTTCCAACATTTTTATTCATATCACTATTTGATCAAGACACATTTTGAATTTCAGAAGCAGGGTCAAAGGTTTAGTTAGCAGGCGTAACCAAACGTATGGTAATTTGAAAATTTTCACATTAAGATCAATTAGAACAAACTGATCAAAGATTTTAGACTTATATTATGGCAACAGCGCCACCGTACAATGCGATCAGTAACGCAACAGTCCGTAGGAAGGGACATTGCAGAACCAGGAGATGATAAACTCAACGGAGCAGCCAATCCAATAAAAAGGTAAAATTAAATTTTCCTTGTACTTAAAATTATGAAACACCCCATGAAATGTGGCCTCGGCAACAGACAGTGGTGTGTCACCTTCCACGGCCCGGCCCCTTTGTCCAAGGGAAAGGACCCCCGACACCCATAACAGGCTGAGTTGTTCCCAGAGATAGTCTGGACGCTGTAGAGGAAAGAAATATCTCTTGCTCCTTCCGGGAATCGAAATCCGATACCTCGATCGTCGAGCACATGGTCTGAGGTTTACATCGACTGACCTAGCCCGATCGGAATATGTAGCTAAGTTGAAAAGAAATGTCTTAGCGAAAAGACAAGTGTGGACTTGAAGCTTTCTCGTTGTCGGTGCAGGCAAAACTCAAAATCAAAACGTATTTCTCCTTCATAACACTAAACTGTAATCTCACATATTCAATTTTTGTATGGCCGTTGGACAATCGTGTGCAGCGAGTTCAGATCCTTTGCTTCGAGGAACTTCCCTTTGACTTTCGGTTGCCCCGACACATACTCAGCAACCTATATCACATTGAACCATATTACCTTTCTGTATCTGAGTGACATCTCGCCCGGTACATTGGCGATCCTAACTGATGTTTCTGAGATTTTGCTCGCTTTCTGCTGACCTAGATACTAGCGCAATCAGGCCACGGCCACTTCCCTCCATATCCTGTCCAATTCGTTATTCACCAGTCACTCACATGCTTAAGGCCATGTAACCTAACGTGCAGACATTGCTGTTTCACAGATTAAAATAAGCAGGTGAATACATACAGTCATTATTTAGACATACTTGTACAGCTCAGATATCCGTGAGTAAAGTCCGGCGGGATACAGAGCCCATGGTCGATCCTGGAATTCAGCCGCCCAGTTTGCCCACGACGGGTACGAAAGCACAGGCGTCCATGCGGATACTTCGGGCCGGCATATTTTAGGATAAAGCCTCACATTGACACCAACTGTCCATTTGCGAGACAAGAAGGGCCCCAAATATGCCATTCGCTTGCGCCGGCCCTGGATTTACCAAACGAAGCAACATTTCTGAACCACCTCCTTCGGTTGGTTTCCAGGGAAACTTGCACAATCTATGCGTCAGCATTCATTTTCAGTTGCTGACGAAAAGATGTAGTTTGTTTCACTTTTTATTCCTTTGTTATTAAGAAATTATCAAATGGAAGTAAAAAGTTTTTACATTTAACATATCAAAGTACCAACTGCACTGTAAGAAAATACAGTTCTTAAATAACAGTAAAGTCTCAATTTGTAGAAAGTCGTCTTCTGGGATCTGGCGCCGTGTATTCTTTGTTTCAACCGACGTTTCGGAGGAACGTATCGCCTCCATCTTCAGGGCAGGTGAATTGCGTTGCGAATACAGAGAGCAGTAGCTGTAATGATTAGGAAGTGAAAGGCGCTCCTTTATATAGGAAGTAGACAGGCGATACGTTCCTCCGAAACGTCGGCTGAAACAAAGAATACACGGCCCCAGATCCCAGAAGACGACTTTCTTCATAGTAATCGCCGTGAAAACCTCAAAACTTACTTATCAAATTGTAGTTTACCTTGTTATGCATCTTTGCTTGATCTAACATTACCAATGACGTCAGAGAGAAGATAAGTCCCACAGAGAAACCCCTTATTTTCAGCCAACATGTCCACGCCTAAAGTGAAAAGAAAGAACAGTAGACATCGGCGCAAGAAACTATGAACTGTAAAGTTTGGACGCTACGCAGACAGCTCTCTGAGAGTCAAGAAAAACACGGGACTACGTCACAGCTGAATGATTAAGGGTGAAGTTCAGGTACACACTTGGTCTAGACAAGAGTCGTGGATGTGTGCGGAAACCCTGAAGTTGTCTGTGGGGTGCATGAAGAATTAGTAGGAGGGAACTCTGTCCACATTGTGTTGTAAACTATCTATTGTTTCGTGGTCTTACCGCTCTAGTTACTGTGGCCCATATGCGTATATTTATTGTGCAAACTGCAGATTAATAATATTATCTTGTTCCACATATATTGCAGATGATATCCGGTAAGCACACACGGGCGTATATTTTTCATTAGAACATATATATCTGAGTATATTATTTCCGTAGGTGTGTACATGTTTCTTCTTTACGATTTTAAACACATTTAAGTATCACATTAGTTTATAGCGTACAGAACATACTGTTAATAAAATTAATGCCGAATAGAAATATGCATTTTTTCCCCTGTATGTAATTCACCAATTTACAATCACATAAGTGTTTTAAGTGAAATTACAACTTGGCGTTCTTAACCGTTTCTTTTCTCTGTAATGCTCTCTCGACCGTATGATAAAAATAAAAATTGATAAATATTGTCACATATTTTCAGTGACTATAGACGGGGTTTGGATTGGTGAATGGATTTTCTGACCACTTACAAGTCTCAACTACAACTAATTATAACACTATTGCTGATCTCCACACTACATATCGCTTAACACTAAATGTTCTCAGTCTATTTCCACTAGTCTTTACTTGGTCACAGCTCTCTGCAATGGCAATTCCTCTGCAATGTCTTCACTGGACCTTTCCTGGTAAAGATTCTTAGCAATGGAGATTACTCCGCGTCCGATGCCCGTTGGCTAACACTCCACAGCTGAACCCTGATTGCACTGCACTACACTCACTCAACAGAACACGGTCGGTCGAGTGATATAGCTTCCGAACGGACCTACAGAAAACACCGCCTGCATTACCTCTCCTATTGCTGTTTGACGTCACCGCGCACGCATAAGCTGAGGGCTCTTCATAGCAACGGTTGATGTTTACAGAGTCGCCTCCCAACAAAGGGTCTATACGCCACAATAGTTAATAATTACAGTTATAGTCGCTAACGTAAAGCAAACTGTACGCCCACTCTGACGAACCTAACCTGAAATGAAGAAAGTGTCATTTTTTCGTTGCATTTTAGGTCAAAATCATGAACTATCTGTACATCTGGGGCAGTGAACGAAAAGACATAAGACATAAACTTTATTATTTGCCTCTTTGCCACTAAATGTAGCAGTTCCTTTGACAGAAAAGGATACTTATAAATATTAAGTAAGAGAGATGTCTGTTTTTATAGAGTAAA
The DNA here is from genome assembly GCF_002891405.2 of Cryptotermes secundus. Taxonomy (NCBI): domain Eukaryota; kingdom Metazoa; phylum Arthropoda; class Insecta; order Blattodea; family Kalotermitidae; genus Cryptotermes; species Cryptotermes secundus. Next base: position 576,415 of record NW_019737992.1, read on the forward strand.
TTATTTGTGTATTTTATTCATCTAAATATACACAATACAGAATATTTCGACTGAAAGTTACAGGTCTAAATAAGATCTATGTTCCCCGTCATGTACCATTTTATTTTACAAGCTGTTTCGCAGACAACCAGTACCCTTCGATTGAGCGTCATATGAAGTTTTTTTTTTTTCTGTGGCGCTGCAGCCCCAATTTGGGCCTAGGCCTACCTCCATGAAACTCTCCGTTTCACTTCGGTTTACGAGATCTTACACATGCGGTAGGACTCCTTGGGCGAGTGATCAGCTCATCGCAAGGCCTCTACCTGTAGACAAACACAGAAAAACGCACACAAACATCCATGCCCTGAGTGGGATTCGAACCCACGATCCCGGTTTCGGAGCGAGCGAAGACAGTGCACGCCTTAGACCGCTCGGCTACCGTGACCGGCCATATGAAGTATAGTGACAATTAACCCATATGGACCGAAACTTCTGGTGTGCTATCATCGATCGTACACTTCAATGAACTCGTTTTTACGAGTGATTTCAGAGAAGAAACCTGCAGATTTGAGAACAGTTTGGATTTTCTTGTTATACATTAACTTCATAATATAAAAAACTATAATTTTGTCTAGGGTTCTGTATGGGCGTGAAACTTGGTCTCTGACATTAAGGGAGGAAGATAGGCTGAGGTTTTTGAGAACAGGGTGTTCAGGAGAATATTTGGACCGAAGAGAGTTGAAGCGACAGGAGAAAACTGCATAATGAGGAGCTTCATAACTTGTACTCTTCTCCAAGTATAATTAGAATGGTCAAGTCAAGGGGAATGATATTGGTGGTGTATGTAGCACGGCTGGGTGAGAAGAAGAATGCATATAGATATTGATGGGAGAGCCAGAAAGAAAGAGACCACTGGGAAGACCAAGGCGTAGGTGGGTGGACAATATAAAAATGGATCTTAGAGAGATAGGATTGGATGGTATGGATTGGATTGATCTGGCTCAGGATAGGGACAAGTGGAGTGCTCTTGGGAAATTCTTGAGTAGCTGCAGAATTGGCGGCTCCTCCAGAAGGGCTCAGCTGCGTGAGTAAGTAAGTAAATATATTAACTTCATATACTTCAGGCAAGCTGCTGATCTCTTTACACTTCCAAAGAAAATTATGAATAGCATGTATAAAAATCAAAATCATTAAAATAATATTATAGAGAACATTCCCTGGCATAGGCTGTAATATACATGGTGTAAACTGTATAATGGAAACTGAAAACTGAATGAAAGAAAATATGTTTTATTGATCCTTTCAGAAGATATTAAAAGCACATGATTTCTGTCTTCTGTGATGTGACGCCGATTAGTCTGGTAGGAACTTACAGACGTATCAGAAGAATGTCCTGCCTCAATCTTCAGGGTAAACTTCATACTTCATCATTCAGTGTGCTCCTGCCAAATCAAGAGCCTAAAATGAGAATTATTTCGTCTCTGGATTAAGATTCACTAACTTCGACTTACATTAACTAGACATCCCGGCATTACCTGTCAGTCACCTACTTCATCCCACACCGGTCACCAGTCATCGCCACATTCATGGGCGCTGGACTTTTTCTTCGCAAGGCTCGATCCAGCATTCAGCTTCACTTCGATCTGTGGTTGGGAGAGCGGCCATACTTGCAGAGGCTCGTCATATTTTTCTCAGTTCCTCTGATCAAGTGGTCGAAACTTAAATGAACTTGGCCTTTTCCTTCCATATAATTCCCCAACTATTAAGGCCGTCTTAAGCACGAAACATGTCGTCACGAGGAGTGAATATAGACGGGGTTTAGATTGGAGATTGGATTTACTTAACACTTTAGTACACGACTCGTGACGACATATAATTATAGCACCATCGCTAGTCTCTACACTTTACACATCACTACGGCACTAAGCCTTTCCAGTCTGCTGTGTCTTCAACATTCCTTCTCTGGTAACAGCTTCTAACAGGGGAGATTCTTCAGCTTCCGCGCTCAACTGCACCGACTAAGTCTTCTCTTCACAGACTTCCTTACAAGTCTGTATACTCTTGCCACAACTGTCCGTCCTCCTTATAATATTGGCACGGAACGCGTAGAAAACACTGTTCATTTTTGTACTCCAGTTGTTTCCTCGGGAATGTGTTTGGTTGCAAAGGTATTAATCAGTAACTGCTACATATATTTGCGCTTATTAAGAATCTGTGGCCTAGCAGCGGATGTTCTTAAGATGTTATTACTCAGTAACGTGTCTACACTTAGAGTACTAATTATTACGCGCTGCTAGAAATATACCCGTCAACCAATCTGTTGTAACAAATCAACCCATTAGTGTGTTAGATACATGATGATTAATTACTTTGTTATAAAACATACATCACTCAGTCTGTCAGAAACATACACATCAATCAGTCTTAGTTATTAAATTGTACACCAATCAGCACATTGACTTATGGATTGTACAATCTAATTGTCAATAAAGGAGAGAATTAAAAAATCAAGCAGTCTGTCAGGAACATACACACGTCATTCAGTCTGTCAGAAACATATAGATCAATCAGTCTGTCAGAAAAATATAGATCAATCAATATGTCTGTCAGAAACATATAGATCAATCAGTCTGTCAGAGACATATAAATCAATCAATCTGTCAGAAACATACAAATCAATCAATCTGTCAGAAACATACAGATCAATCTGTCTGTCAGAAACATATAGATCAATCAGTCTGTCAGAGACATGTAGATCAATCAGTCTGTCAGAGACATGTAGATCAATCAGTCTGTCAGAAAAATACAGATCAATCAATCTGTCAGAAACATATAGATAATCAGTCTGTCAGAAACATACAGATCAATCTGTCTGTTAGGGACACACCGATCAATCACTCTTTTGGAAATATACCAATCAATAAATCGATCAGGATGATAGCAGAACAGTTTTTACGTAAGGAGACATTTCATGACGGAAACTTGAACAAAGGAAGTTTACACTGCATTACTTTTCTGGAGAGCTTAATTGACTGAAATATTGGCATTTTGATAGGAAACATGTTGTCCGCATGCTATTAATGTTAGATGTCAAATGCTATCCAAACCATTAAGAGTGGGAATTAAACTTAATGACTTCACGGATACAATGGGCAAGACAAAAGCAAAGTTTCACGTCAGTAAATATTACTTTAAAGGTAGTTATACTCGGCTGCTATCGATTTTCTTTTCCACTTGCAAAACAAGGCACACACTAATCCCATTTTGCAAGTTATGCTCTTATAGTTAACTAATTAGGAGATATCTTTTCATGTAGCTCTAAGTGTCATTACATTTATCAGAAAAGTGTAATATTTTACCCCATGCTACATCAGTTAAACCTAGCTCAGAAGTTAAAACATTATTTGTGTTTCCTTTTAAAATTATCCTACCCTGTAAGCTTAGATACTCAATACGAAACATTAAGACTATGTTTTCCAAATAGAATTATGCTCTTCTGAATACTTATTTCATGAGTATGTCAGTCCATTAGGCTACATAGCCTCGTATAATTTGATTATAAAGGAGCGGCCTGATTTGAGACGCTATTCTGCGATCGTCTTAGGGAAATGAAAAACATCAAGAAAGCCCTCAGCCAGGATAACCTACATCCCAGCAGAGAATCGAATCGAATACTCTCAGAATAAGATGATACATTAGTAAAATATTCTGTTACTGGATATTATCCATGGTCTTGTCTTTATCTAAAAACACCGTCCCGTTTGTTTTTCAAAACATAACGTTTCGGAGACTGGACTCTGTCTCCGGAGAAAGGGACTGACTCTATCGATTGGGCCGAACTGAGTAGATTTTACCTGAAGAAGGAGACGGAATCTAGTTTCCGAAACGTTGTGTTTTGAAAAATAAACAGGACGGTGTTTATAGATAAAGACAGGACGATGTGAAATGTGCAAAAACATAATATCTGTGTCCTCAGAACCCATGTGAGAAGCGTTAGATTTTGAGCCAACTTGCTCTATAGAAAATGTATACTATAATAATAAGCTTAGGTGCTTAAATTGTGTCGAAAGAACATAACCAAGATCCACACCTGTTTAGATAATTTTACCGAATGAGGACTGATTTAAATCTTTTCTTTATCAGTGGAGTTTGCAGGACTTCAAGTTGGGTAAAATATACCAATATTCGTACAGATTTCCTAAGTTCGGAACGCTGTATCTTGACAATGACTATTTTTCGGTAATACTATAGTAACGTGCAGATATCGATGGGCATGTCAGAGATGTCGGCAAGAACGTAAATGGCTCTGTGTTCAGCGCCTCTACCGGTGGAAAGACGACGAAGAAGAAAGAACTGCATCTTCCGGTTCCAATTTCCTTATCAACGCACGAGAGCGGTGAAATACGCATTTTCCCACTACTTCGGAGCAGATGAAGCATTTCCGTTGTAAATGAATTCAATGCGACCTTGGCCTAGAAGTGTGCCGAATAACAAAAGACACATATTTAATTAGAGACTATCTTTTGCCCGAAAATGTGTAGAATCTACAGCTGGTTTATGATATATGAGGGACCAATGGACTGCAAAGAAGAAATTGTTCATTCAGTCGCAAACGCATCTTCTGTCCTCCACAAATTTATTAGAACTAGGGAAGGACTCTTTTGACAAGGAGGAGGAAATTTCGCAGCAAATTAATCAAGCCATCATATTGTCATGTATGAGGGGTTCGCGTGACGAATAATGACGGATTCTGGATTGGATGATTGGATTTATTGGTACCTCTTTACAATTACACTCAATTATAAGAGCTCACAATCAATAACTCGCTCCATTCCTTACTGGACCACGAGTGTCTTCTCTTCCACTGTGACTGACTTGGTTCTGGTTCGGCCACTTCTTCAGCTTCCGCTGTCCGCTCGTTAACACTCTACAGCTGAACACTCAGCCCTCTTACGACTGAATTACCACTGAACCAAGCAAGTCAGAGCCAGAGTTACTTTACGACTGGCGGTTAACCGCCAATCAGTTCGTCTTGGCTTTAAGCTCCTTGAGACCCACGACCAGAGGGTCCCCCCCCCCAACTGATCCTTTACGGTAATAGTCGTTATGTAATATCCTCTCTGACGAGAAGATGGGTTTGTCTCTCATGAATACGCTTGGCTTTTCGTCAAGTGTATAGTTCGCACATACGTGTACAATACGTTATCGAAAATTCTTACTTTTGCACTACATAAAGTCCTCTCTCAGTACAGGCTTAACAGAACAGATCGTGCCTAACTTACATGTCTTATGCTACAATGGCAGATTAGTCATTTGAACGGTTGCGAGCTTGACCACCGTCAAGTTTAAACCTCTTATATTTCCTATGTCTGGCTTCACCTTGTCCTATACCGCGATCATGTTCATTCTCATGATTTTGTTGACTTCTGCTTGTCGTCTGCACAATTTTGTTATATAATCTTATACATACGGAAAGTTGAAAGCTGTGTGCAAGTCGCGGACTGGTGTGCACTTTGGAAAATTTCCAATGGTGCGGAGAACCTTGTTTTGCATTCGCTGCAATATTAAGAGGTAGGTGTCTGACGCTAATTTCCAGGCGGGACAAGCGTAAGTCATTACTGATCTGATCAGTGAAGGCCGCGCCATAGCTCAAGCGGTTAGTCGCTGGCTTCCCATCGCGGCGGCCCAAGTTCAATCCCGGGTCTGGTCAAGTGGGATTTGTGGTGGACAAAGTGGCGCTGGGGCAGGTTTTCTCCGAGTACTTTGGTTTCCCTCCCAATCTTCATTCCACCAATTGCTCCATAATCACCCTCACCGATCATCTGTGGCTAGTACAATAGGCCAGAAGTGGCCGCAGTACAAGGGACTTAGTCCCACCCCACTAGCAATAAAAAAAATCTGATTAGTGCCTTATAGGGAGTCAGTTTAATGTATCCGCTTAAACGTTCACTTCTGAGTAAGGAGTAGATTAAAAAAAACTGAATCAATCTTCTCTGCACTCCCGCTTTTATAGTCTAGAGGTAACCATGGAAATATTTGTTACTTGCCCGTATCCATGGAAAATATGTGTTGCTTTGGCCTATCTGTGGAAACCTTTGTTGAGTGCGTTGGCATGGAAAGTGCGTTCCTCACCTACTCTGTCTCCATGAATCCCCTATCACCACAGAAACGTGTGTTAGCAAGGAGTTGTTTAGCAATGACTATTCCCGCTTCCAGGCTTATGTCACAATATTTTAAACGATAAAGAGGGTCGAAGGCACAACTCCCGCGAAATCGGCTCAATGATTATTTCCTAACTTCAGCAGGAGAAATTTCATTTCAGTACAGTTGTTTGCTGAATGCAACCGATAATTATAGCCGATGGGGAGTTACTGAAATGGTGACTTGTGTTGGGCAGCACGGGTCATGATGCTGCTTTAGTGATCCTATTCTGCATTTAGATCCTATTATAAATTTTAAATCGAAATTTTGTAGATACCAGACTCTATTTCATGTACGATTCTTTCTCACGTCAAATCTAGTTCGTCCCGTCTTTCATAGTGGCACCTGGCTCCAGCTCAATTAACTGCTCAAAACTAAAATTAGCTTCCTCGTCAAACTTGCGTGCATTCTCAAGAAAGCAAACAAATCACAAGAAGACATTATAAAAGTATTAAGACTCTTCTGTAACACGACTGTGAGAAGATTGGCTTGTTCAGTTGACTGGGATTAGAGTTTCTTACTCTTCCTCCAGGTGCGCTGCAATCACGTTGCCGTTTCCCCAGTTTGCGTTGACAATTCACTTCCACGTGTTCAACTCACGTTGATAAAATTTATTCAAAGTTGGGGCTGCGTTGCGGTGGCCAGTTTCCTTGATGAGAATGCGTCTTTAAGCTTTCAAAAGACACGGGTATTCTACGAGTACCATTCTACTTGCCCGGACCTGGCTCCATTTCAACACTTCCTGTGAGGCTCAGTGATCGCCTTCTTTACAACCTACCCGTAGCCTATAACCAAAATAATTCCTCGCCTTTACATTTTAACCCTCCAGATGGAGTTAGCATTTCCTCCGAAATGGGGTGTCCGTCTACGAGTCTGCACGGTTGCCACAAATCGGAGACCGCAGTACGAACCTGGGAATTTATTTCATTCGTGCGTGAACAGAATTGAGCTAATAGATTTTATTTATGACACATTCAGCTATTCAGGAGTTAACCAAACACCAAATTGGATTTTTGGGTTTTGTGTTGCGAAACATAGCTCACTATGTCAAGAATAAAACACGTCATGTGCTGCATAGTTGAGTTATTACCGTTTAAGATATTCAAAGTAAAAAAAAAACTGGTCGCTTTAAGATCCAACTGTCTGTACTTTTAGAACGTGTCCAACATATTGCCACCAGTCTCTTGTTAACATGCGTGACACGAGAGGATGATCACACTTCTGGAGCCCCGCAACGCGCGCTTAAACATCGCGAAATTAATGTTTCTACTACCGCGTGGTCATTGCAATGTGCATTGGTAATTAAATGGTAAATAATCATGTAAAGTGTTAATCACAATAAATTGAAATCAATTTCTCTTCCTCAGCTGTTCCAGACAAATATTTTCCTTCTCTATACTGTAATGGCCGATCACAGTGGCCGCGCGGTCTAAGGCATGAACTGTCTTCGCTCGCTCGGACAATGGGATCGTGGATTCGAGTCCCACTTAGGGCATGGATGTCTGTGTGTGAGTTTATCATATGTTCGTGTTGTCCTGTGTGAAGGCCTTGCGACGGGCTGGTCACTCGTCCTAGGATTCATACCGTCTGTGTATAAAAGATCACGAAACTTAAGAAGAGGCCAGGGTCCAAGAAAGGGCTGAAGGGCCATTGATGAAAGAACGAACGAATGAATGAATGAATAAATAAATAAATAAATACCATACTAACTTTCCGTTTTATCTACTTAAACATTCACCGAACAAGCGGGTTAGAGTGTACAAGATAAAAAAGGTAAACCTTTCCTTATGCATAACTAATTGATCACTACTCCAGACGGGGTATGGAGGAGTGGAATTATAGATCCATGTATTCTTGACGTCGGCACTAGTTGGAGGTAAGTGGTCAGTTTCACGCTCCGGTAACTTTTTCCCCGAGGAAAGAGCCCCCAGTCCCCGTTGGATAGGAGACTGGGTGGACCCCAGACCCAGCCTGGACAAAGTGGAGAAGAAAAAATCTTACCCACACCGGGACTCGAAATACGAGCCCCTTGTCGTCCAGTCCGTAGCCATTCGCCTGGACAAAGTGGAGAAGAAAAAATCTTACCCACACCGGGACTCGAAATACGAGCCCCTTGTCATCCAGTCCGTAGCCATTCGCTTTACCCAGTGTGCTAATAATGTTTCTTATTTATTTCAGAAGACGCCAGGTTCGAACCTCAGCCTAAACAACTACTATCCTGATTAAGGTTGCCAGTGGTTTTCCCTAGCCCCTCCCGTAATATATCAAATTATGCCATATCTTTTTATAGACATAAATTCTTTTTTTTTTACTATCACAGATTCAGTCGACGCAAAAGTGTCTGAGTTGCTGACAACATTATTAAATTAAGCATAAATAAATAAATACATTTAGCTTTTTCCATTTTTTCTTAGTTTTGTAGTTCTCTTCCGGTGCGATGACCCCGTAGATTAAGGCTCTCAGATACTTTGGGCGGGACACGTCACGGAATCGTACGGCACAAACGTCAGTCATATTCCTGCGCGATAGACTTAACATCATCTGAGGGATACAAGCAACTGTCGGAACTGAGGTTTCAGAATGCTCTAGGAGCCCTGTTATGTATATTTACTTTCTAAATTTGATAACTGAATTAATAAAATTAAACAATTGTAGTCTTATTTTCACAGATTCAAGAATGAAGTGTTCATTTCCATTGCACTCAATGTCACCACTAAATAAGCATATGAATTCACTCAGTGACCTGCTAATCTTTCGTTCCTGTTTGTATTTCTTCCATTCCTTCTTAGTTCGTTTATTTATAACTTCCGTTCATTCTCTATTTCTGTTATTTATTCGTGCCTTTGTTTGTTCGTCTGTAGCTTCACACCTCTCTTTCACTATTTACTGCGCAATTTCCATCCCATCCACATTTTCACGATGGAAACAACTGAAAACTCTACCCCCCCTTTCAGCTTACTTAAAACGTACACAGAATCGTTCATAGCCTTGGCTAGACAAGTTTGATAAATAAGCTAACGACATTGTATCAGATGTAGAGTTTCTGTAATTATGTAAGATTTGAGGTTTTCACCGTCGTGATTATGAAGAAAACGTCTCCTGGGATTTGGCACCGTGTATATGTGGTGCTAACAGACGTTTCGGAAGAACGTATCACCTCCATCTTAGGGTAGAAGGAAAAATATAAGAAATCTGCAGGCGAAGAGACCGTGAGAACCGAAACGTCGGTTAACACCACATATACACGGTGCCAAATCCCAGAAGACTGCTTTCTTTTCTTTAATTAGATTGCGAAATGACAGAATAGTACTCTTGACTGACTGTTTCGTGGGTTATTTAACGATACTGTAACAACTGCAGAGACCTTATCCCTTGGTTTTTTGGACCTGTATAAAATGTGTAACTTCGACATTCTAGATTTAACCGCATCTCATGTTGAAGTAGTTCCAATGATTCGGCATATATATCATTAGTCATCTTCATGGTGAATGAGGTGGAAGGAGGATAAGAGCACAGTCTTCCTACAGAAGCTCAAAATAACTCAGATAATCAACAAATTCCCTCCATAATTCAAGAAAACTTAAGGTTCGCTGATACATTCATAAGAGACCAACACTCGCCCCTAGCAGATGTATCCAGTCCATACGTTCCAGTCCTATTTCTATGAGGTACATTTTAATATTATTCTTCCATCTACGACCAGATATCCCAAGTTGTATATTCCCTTTAGGTTTTCAGACTAACAGTTTATTACGCGATTCTCGTATCTTCCATGTGTACTACATATTCCTGCCCCTCTCTTCCTCTTCAATTTCATCAGCCGAATAATATTTGCTGACATGTACACATTATATTCCTTGTTACGAATTTTTTCCGGGCTCATAGGAATTATGGCAGATAATTAAAAATGAATTTGTAGGCTGGCGTCCAGTGTCACTGCCAACATTATTAGTTTCATAAAGGCTACTTTAATGGCTAGGGTGCTATAAGTTGCGCACAAACACGCATGACAGCATAACCAGGACTACCGTCAGCAAAAAACGCAGGGCTCTGATAGGCCAATAAGCTGGTAGCTCGCTGCACTGCCACAGTGACACAGTGCCACAGTTCATGTAACCATCGTGAGTCCAGGGCTCATGAGTGTGTGGGGATCCAACTTCACATTTTATTAAGAGCGAATGTCAACATTTTGCTTCCTGGCGAAGCATGTGTCCTTCTGATCGGGTGTTCTGACAAGCAGAGTCTGCAACAGGTACAAGAACATCAAATCTTGAGAACGGCTTACCAGTCAGTACCCTCCTTTCCTCAAACATGTGGCCCCATTTCGAAACACGTAAAAGTCTTGGGGAAGAAATATGGTGATGTTTCCCCTCGGGGCCTGAAATCAATAACAGTTATACTGACTAGGGCCAGCAGCAATATACTGGACTGAAGACTGGAGAGCCAGTTTTGTACTCAGTGGGAGAGTTCTGAAGGCTCCCAGAGCCGTAAGACAGTAATATATGATCTTGAATCCCGCGGGATTCAGAACAAAGAATGAGTGTGCTGGCGAAGACCAACAGCAATTTACCTGACCGACTGACAGCCGGTCAGTTTACGAGTTGCAAGCGATAGGTAGCAGGTCGTAACTGACCGTGAAGAATCTCCGTTGTTAGCAGCCACTACTTAGAAACAACAGGTGACGACAGAATAACAAACAGAAGATTGTGTGCTGTAGTTGTAGCGATCTGTAGAGTGTGTAAACTGCGTATAGTAAAACTGTTATAGTTACTTGTAGTTATGAGACACAAGCGTTCAATTAATTCAATTATCAATACAATCCCCGTTTCTAGTCACTAAATCGTGAAAATATTTGTCACATGTGTCAGTGCTTATAGACGGGATTTAGATTGGAGATTGGCTTTATTGACCACTTACAGATCGTAACTACAAGTAGCTATAACCCTATCGCTAATCTCTACAATTTACAAATCACTACAGTACACTCTGTCTTCTCAGTCTGCTTCCACTAGCCGTTTCCTGCTAAAGGCTTCTAGAAGTAGATATTCTTCAGCTTCTGCGTTCACGTCGTTGCCCGCTGGCTAATACTACTCACAACTAATTCGTTGCTTCAACTGTCTAACTCCCAGGCTGGCTGCCATCTCGCACCAACCTTCTAGTCCTCCCTTCACAAAAGGACTTACAACTGACTAACTTCTAAACTTGTCTCAATTATAACATCTCGGCAAGGACCGCCTAGAAAGCACCATTCCCAGCAGTTCCCCTACTGTTGCGCGTGGAGTCGTTTCCGTGGGTACCTGTTTCGCGGGCGCTTCTAGCAACGGGTCTAGAGGCTATAGTGAATTTAATAAATACCTTATAAATCAGACTTTCTGCCATCTAAGCAAGGCAAATGAACATCGGTGGAAGGTCATTAGTAGTAAGTCAACGACACAATTAAAGAATTCCCATATTCTTGGTTATATATTGCCACGTGTAAGTTGGTACGCTTGACGAGAATGACGGATTCTATTTCGGTTGATTTGATTTATTGTCACTTTGGTTACGTCTCTTAACCACACTTAAATGTAGGAAATACAGCGCTATCGCTCTTTTACACACTTTCCATTTCGTCGCTACACACGCACTATGATTCCCATTCTTTACTAGGGGTCTCTTGGCAACGCATATCAACATAGAAACTATAACAATGTCACTGGATTACACATTCCAGGTAACACGGCACTGTAGCACTCATTAAGCCTTCAAATTACTGAATTGACTGCGCTGAATTCATTTCTCTTATAAGCCTTCGGCACGTACCACACAGAAAACACAACCTCTATTGATGTAACGCTTTCACCAAACCACTGAAAAGCAACGGTCGTGGCACGGACCCAACAGAAAGCCAGTCACGTGATAGCCATCTCGCCAGCCCATGGGTGAGCTGACTGTTGCCTAGCAACGAGCTATAAACATCCGTCCTATTGTTGAGCGCGCATACGCCAGGAGATATTTATCGCGTCGTTGCCTAGCTATAAACGTTACAATATTTTAATTTAGAAAAAGAATGAATTGTATACTTTGGGCCCCCGCATGCTAAGGGTCTGGGCCAAATGTCCATACCAACCCCCTCTACACAGGCTTGATTGTTTTTATGTATTGTTGTTTGTTGATGTTGTTTTGTTGTAGCATTTATCTCTGTCTGGTTACTGGTGATACCGATCACCATATTCACTTACATCAGCAGAAAACTGACAACAGTCTATCTTCAATTCAAAGATCCTAACATGATTATGTAACATATTGCAGAATTAAATAAAGAATATATAAATATTAATATTGTATAGTGTCAGATATCCTCCACATACTCGTATATACAGGAAGGAAGTGCTGAAAATGTATTCCGCGGCTAGCAGCACGAAGTATGGACATGACTTGCAGAACTGTACAGGGAAACAATGAGAAGTCTTTTACAAGACACCCCATTTTCACAAAAACAGAAAAGTGCAGCCACACACGCATAAAGATAAAGTTGTCCCTGTGTTTAATTAATTAAGTACCACTCCATGAACACATATGGAGGAGTGGAGGTAAAGCTCCACAATTCTTGACATAGGACTAGATGGAGGTGAGCGGTCAGCTTAACCCCCTGGGGGAAGAGCCACCGGTGCCTATTTGATAAGAGACTCTATGGGCCTCAGAGAAGAGAAAAATATGTCCTTTCCGAAAATCGAACCTTGACCTTCCAGGCCGCAGCCTGTCGTTATACCAACTGAGCTATCCCGGCTCGATTAGAAAACATGGGAGACTGCTTAATAATGAAAATTCTTTATCTTGTAATTATTTCACTATGTGTCTGTAGCTTCCACATCAAGTACAAAGAACCTTGACATGATGGACTCCATGGAATGCGTTTAGGCCTGTCATTAAATACATGGTGTGATGCTTTTAATCAATTCAATGCCTGGTTGCATACACCTCCAGACACAGTCAAACGATTATTGTTAATATTAATTTTATGGAGCTCCAAGACGAATCATGTTTAAAAATTAAATGCACAAAATCACAACTTTCACAATATTAAACTCCTTGTTTTTCCTTTTCTTCAACTTTTCTTGTAATTTTATGTGTATATGAGCTTCATATCAGTCAGTCATTGAGCAAAACATGTAGTGGAATAGATTAAACTAAATCTTATGTGATAGTTTACACAAGCATGAGGCAGCATTACAAAAGTGTGACAGTGCAGTGCGGAATCTGGCTATGGGCAAACATGCTTGGTTTATTTAAAATCAGACGGTAGCTGTTGTTTTTGTTTTGTTCTTGTTGATAATGTTTTGGTTGTAATACAGAACGCAAGGTACTCACACAATAGATTAAACATAATTACAAACCATTACAGAAGGAAATGCAGTCGTAATTGAAAATGTAACAATCTCCTTGGATACACAATGGAGCAGGTAGGAATTCTGAAGAATATTTCCTTTTATTTGTTGTACCTAAAACAAAACAACGTTCTAAATTGCTAACACCTAACATCCTCAAAGTACTAACCGGAGGTAATTATTTCGACAGCTGGCACTTTCTGAAACAAATCCTCTACTTTGTTATAGAGTTTGCGAAATAATATTCATGGCACCCTGGGAACTTTTTCTGATAAAATTTCCCTTCCGTGCGATTTTTCAGTCCCCTCTCGTTGCTTTGCAACGGTCCTACCATACATCTCTTCAACACTGTCATTACTGTAACTACAGAAATGAACGAGCCAATGACCAAGCACGTGAACACAGCCTGGATTTGAGTTTCTCGCAAAAATGACTGCGAAGACTATTAGTAGCACTGTGTGAAACGGCAGAAGTTAAATCACGTTCCCCCGAAACGTTGACAAAATTCAGCTGGAGTACACTGCGTTACATACTAGGACACAACACTCTGCGAGTGGATAAAAATTCCCCGGACTCATGAGGTTTCGACTTACCTCAAATTCGTGATCAGTTCTTTAATTTCATTCTTTAGTGGGGACTAACAAATGATGAAATCATCTATAAAACAGGATTTGTAAAAGGCTGGTTAAAGCTGAAAGATTTGGGGTTCTCATAGCGGACTATGGCGTGCTGGCGTGGTCTAGGAACAGTGCACCTATATTTTAGGGGGAAATAGTGTCTCCATCTTGAGCGCCAAAGCGTTACCAAAGCTCACGAAATGTTACAATATATCCCGAGGTACACGACTGATAGAGGAAGCACGAACCTCCGAACAAACTACACGGCGTCACGTCCCAGACTACGCTTCTCTTCACAGTCACCACTATGAGGATATCAAGTCGCATATATATTAAGTTTTAATTCTTTTTTCAATTTAATCATTTGTTTTGTCAGTCAACCGTTGTGGATGACCAATGCATTTAGCACGCCTGTAGGCCGCGCCATAGCTCAAGTGGTTAGTCGCTGGCTTCCCGCCGCGGCGGTCCGGGTTCGATCCCGGATCTGGTCAAATGGGTTTTGTGGTGGACAAAGTACTTCGGTTTCCCCTACCAATCTTCATTCCACCAAATTCTCCATCATCACAATCACCCGGGGCAGGCTACAATAGGCCAATCAGTGGCCGCCGTGCCGAGTGGACCCAGCTGGACTCCACCCCCCACTAGCGAATACAGAGAATACAGAGAGTAGGCCGTCTATAAACTCAGCGTAGTTTAGACAAAGCTAGTCACCAATTTATATGCACGTTGATATACAACCTATCATATTCTGCCACCTACCACTCATTAACCTTCATATTTCAAAGTTCTAACTACACACATAACATATAATTCTGAAACAACTTCTCTTGTATAAAAAAGAAACTCCCTTTCTTTAACAAACCATGGCGTCGAGCATGTGGTGACGACAGGGAACGTGCGAACCGTGACGCAGGATTTCCTCGCGCCAGACCTCGTGGCATATGCAGCCATGCAGCCAGACGTCTCAGCACATCCTCTCAATGATTTAGAGAAGAAACAAGTTTCCTGATGGTACCATAAGGATGAGTGACGTTGTGGAATACAATTTACAAAATAAAACGGAAACTATAAATATTACAACAGTTAACGTCGATAAAATGGATTTTAAGAATTTGCTTGTTGCTTCAAGAACTTCTGAACGGAGACTGCTAGACTAGACTGTCACTCAAGCGAGACTGAAATTGAAAATTGTAGAACAAACTTTACAAATAGAAACAATCTAAACATGATGTCAGAGAAAACAAGAAACAGAACGAGTGGAACTTGATCTATTTCATCCATTTAGTGAATGGAAATTATTAAATGAATGAGAGAGTAGTAAATGAAAATTATTGAATGAACATGGAGAGAACAATGCCAGAGAAGCCGTGTCAGTACTTTTATTGATGGATTTGCCTCAAGACAGTTTTAAGAGAAACCCGGTATAAAATTTTTGTTTCAGCCTTCTGAGGCGCTCGTTTTAAAACGTACACATCTTGCATATCTGACCGAACCACGTGACTAAACAGCATGCAGGTCTCTAATTTAAACCTGGTGCTTTAACGGGAACAGTAAGGGCATGTAATCAAGGAGATACCGCTAATTTCTCATACCATTAGAATCATAACAGTAAGGACAAGCATGAGTAATATCTTAACCCTGGAAAGATGCAAAGCAGAAAAGAAATTTTCACCTCTCAGACAGAAGAGTTGGGCTTGGTTTCGAGCGCCGTTAGCGCTCACGACCACATCTGAATTAAATGCCATCCTTTCTCAAAGCTCTGAACGTAAACCTCGTGGAGGAGACGGTCAGTCAAAGCACCTGGTGCTGCTGTCACAACTTAGCACAATACAAAACAAAGTTCGATGCCCTCACACAAGATCCGAGCATATGTGTGTGTGCATAGTACGAGTGTGCGGTTACTGCTGCACTGTGAAAAGTGCAGTTATCCTTTCTTCTTCCTCCTCCTTTTCTATTCCTGCTGCCCCCACTGGGAGCATAAGGCATCCCTGAAACATTTCGTTTCACTCCAGTTTCTTACTCTAAGCCGGTAGGACTCATACAGACGAGGGACCAGCCGGTCGCAAGGCCACTACCTAACACAAACACAGACATCCATTCTTTGAGTGGGATTCGAACCCACGATCCCAGTGTTCGAGATGGCGCGCAGCCACCGTGATCGCCTGCAGTTAGCCCTGGGTTTAACTAATTAAGCACCATTCCATGGAGAGCGGTGATTGAAATGGAGGTACAGCTCCACCATTCTTAACTTGAACACTAGATAGAGGTGAGTGGTCAACTTCACGCCACAGCCGCATTACTCCTGGGGAAGCAGCCCCCGATACCCATTCTACATGAGGTCATGTGAGCCCCAGAACCGGTTTGACGTTATAAAGGTAAAAGATAAAGCTATCCCTGTAACTAACCTTCGAGATCCATAGGGTTGTGAGACGTCGAGGCTCCCACATTTTCTTTAGACAATCGGCTCAGAGATGGCGGTAAGGTTGTCAGCCTTACGCACCGGGCACCCTTTACCCCCCAGGAAGATTCCTGGTACTCATTTCTATTAGAGGCTTAGTCGACCCCAGGGTCATAGTGATGCTGGAAGGATTAGGTAAATTGATAAAAATCACCTCGTCGGGACTCGAACCCGTGACCTTGCGGGTTGTAGCCTAGTACCTCAACAAACCACACTACCGCATGCCCCCAGTTTGACGATATGGAGAGGAAAAAAATCTGTTGTCCCTACCACGAATCGAACCTTGATCCTCGTTCAACCAGCCTATGGCCTACTCGCTATACCGACTGAGCTGTCCACTACACTATGTATGTACGTATCTATATAAGTTTCAGGCCCAGAGGAAGCACGCTGCTTTCCCTTTATAGAGAGAACTTCGTCAGTGATGTTCAGAAAATATTCACCATTTACTGGAAGAACAGCGCTGGTCCATGTTATTATTCGAGGCTACTTGTTGCATAAAATGTGGGGAGGTGGATTTTAAAGAGTTTATACAAATTCCCACCGAAGAAAATTGACTTCCTGAGATATACGTGCGGCTATGCTAACTCTGAAGGGAACTACGAGTATAAAGACCACCTTTCGTCGAATACACGTATTTTTAAAATTGAAGATAAAATCTTCTCGGTCAATCACAGGTGTCAATTCGGAGTCGAAATACAATGTTTCGGAGACCTCCGGATTAGAGAATGAAGATGGAGTCAGAGAAGCTTTCCGAAATGTTGGATTGACTCCGGACTGCCCCGGCTGATCTGCTGAGATCTTTCTCTTTCAGTCGACGTAGAATCTTCAAGCCTTAGAAGTGAAAATTCTCTTACATGTATAAACAAATGAAATGCACTGAAAATGCTCAAGGTTTGACATTAGGCGAAGGATGGAGGATGTCGGAACTTTAAGATCCATAACAAGGATTCTCCACTCCTGTTCAGTGACCACCCGTTTCTCAAGAAAACTACGTATTACATTCACATGAGTATTGCAAAGAATTGTCTGGGTTACATGCATTAATTTTTTGCATTACTTATTAACGCCAAGAAGTATCTGATCATATCCTAGTGACTGTACAAGGGGTTTGGCTTAATAATTAGATTTACTGAATGCTTATAACCAGTAACTACAAATAATTGTAATAGTTTCACTGATTTACACACTCTATAAGTCTTTATAACTACAGAACACGTACAGTCTTTTATTTGTTTACCGGTTGTTGCTATGTAGCGGCTGCTAACAATACAAGACTGACTTGCTTGGGTCATCTAGGGTAACATTCTTGTGGCCATCGCCAACACGGTCGTTCTTGATTTTTACTGCTTTTGCCTAGCAAAAGCCGCCTCTTCTTGTTCCAGTATTCCAGCTTTCAGCCGTCATGTCACAACATTTATAATAAATTTACAGTAGATTGTTTCATGCAGAATTAAACATGGAGTAAAACTGGAATACTTTTATTTAATGCTGATATTAATTCATATTTCAATTTCGGTATAACGAATTGTAACCTATACAAGGCCAATCTACTTCCATCTGTAGCGTAACATGGAATTACCAGATTCATAAACACGCCCTGTCTCGCCATCAGAGCTTACACAACAAATTATTAAACCGGACTTAAGCCAAATTGATAAAGGTATTTTCCTTTATAAATAAAACATTTTTACTTTATTGCACTGTAGGCTGATAAATTAAAAATTGTCACTTTTGACGGTATATAAACACAGCTGTTAACACAGGATAGTGAACGAGCAAGAAACTTCAATGTAACGTCGAGTTTTGGTAGGTAAGTAAGTAAAGGTAACCCTGAAACAGGCCATGAAGGTCCATAGGGTTGTGAGATGTTGAGGTTCCCACATTTTCTAGACAATCGGCTCATAGATGCGGCAAGGTTGTCAGCCCTACGCGCCGGCCGCCCTGTACCCCAAGAACATTCCAAGAATATTCCTGGTACTCATTTCTGATAGAGACTGAGTCGACTCCAGGGTCATATTGCGACCGGAAGGATTAGGTCAATTGAAAAAGTTCCTGAAGAAACTGTGGAACTGCGTGGAAACCATGGTGCATTCATTAGAGGAAGATGAACTTCTGGTGCTGGAGAATATGACGTTCTCACAATCGCAACAATGGAGATTACCGTCTTCTGGCATGTAACATCTTGTAGTCCTGTAGAAGCCAACCGGCGTTTCAGAGGAAGGTGCTGCCTCCATCTTCAGGGTTGAAGAGGAAGCCAAGCAAAAACCTACAAGATTCAGGCGTCAAGCAACTAGTTTCCTTCTTGGGTTACTCTTCGGCCTTGAAGATGGAAGCAGTACTGTCCTCAGAAACGTTGGTTGACTTCTATCAAAATAAATGACGTTACAGTTCTCTCCAGCTAAGCGTATTCGCTGCTGTGTGACTGAGGTTCCAACGGTGACAATTGTCTTCCAGGTTGTGACGACGTGCAGTCTGGTAGAAGTTACCTGCGTTTCGGATAATCGTACTGCTTCCATTTTCAAGTCCGCGAAAGTCGCACTTTTTTGTTCGTTATTATCAACGTTATGTGCCACTAAGTAGTCACCGGAACAACGCAGTCGCTATTGCGACTGGCTACGGGCTAGACGATCGAGGGGTCGTAGTTCGAGTCCCGGTGGGATCAAGAATGTTCTCTTCTGCACGTCGTCCAGACAAGTTCTAAGGTCCACCCAACCTCCTATCCAATGGGTAGCAGGGTTATTTCTTCAGGGGTAAAGGGACCGGGGCGTGAAGCTGACCACTCACCTCCAGTTAGTGTGGAGGTCGAAGAATATGTGGACCTATATATCTACTCCCCCATACGCCTTCATGGTGTACTGATTAATTAGTCAAGCACAGAGACAAATGCAGCTAGGAACAAAGCAGAATGCGGTAGGCCTCTCTTTTGTATCCGCCAGATGTCACCAGCGCAGTGTGACACGATATTCCGTGGTAGGGCCATTGCTGAATGTCTACTTCCCATGCTCACAATCAAATTGAGTGTTTAAGATATACAGAATACGGAGTTAAGACATTCTAAATACACATTTCTTCGTGAGAAGAAGGCAGGTAACAACAAAGGTACTATTGCTGACAGGTCCATAAGCCCAAACACATTCTATTTCCTTTCTTAGATTCATTCTTTCGGGAATTCTGATATATTTCAATTACAGCTTCCTGCAAAATGGGTTACAGTTGATTTTTTGGAACAAAATGAAACTTCCCCGGTAACTGTGTAGTGAAAAGGCCCCATAACAATCGCCTATATATCCGTAAATGCTTCGTTCATTTTGTTACTGTACAAATGATGAACCCGATCTGTCGATATGCCCTGACGTCACAGATTTCTGTTGGTAGTTCATTTAAAGTAGCTGATAGTAACTCAAGCCTATTAGCGACTAATGACTGGATAATGTCGAATAATGAATCTGAAAGAGTGTGGCCTAATTTTCAGTAAATACAGATATTCTCCTGCACTTTAAAGAAACTAGGAAATTT
This sequence comes from Cryptotermes secundus, assembly GCF_002891405.2. Lineage (NCBI taxonomy): Eukaryota > Metazoa > Arthropoda > Insecta > Blattodea > Kalotermitidae > Cryptotermes > Cryptotermes secundus. The sequence continues at coordinate 596,556 of NW_019737992.1, forward strand.
TGTTCAGTGTAGTCGGTGTCCTAGCCAAGATTCGAGCTGGACACATCCCTAATAGAAGCCACAAATCTTACAGATTGAGCTAACTTTCTTGGCAATTTCTTTGAAGTTCTCTGATTTTTCCCTTGGATTGGAAGTAATGCTAATATCACACATATATTTACGCTCACTTACCAATTACGTCCTACAAAATAGAATAATTATATTATTTCATTAAATTGTGTAGGAAATTTATGGGCGTCCTATATACTCGTACTGGCAATTCGTTACATGGTTTGACAGTTGACAACTAAGGGCATACGCCCTACATGTCGACATAAATAAATTATCAGTTATGCCTTTCGCCCATGAACTTCGTCCAAATAATGCGTATAACGTGAAAAGAAATCCTACCATATTAAAACGTGTTAGTTCTGACACGGCTAAGGTTCTTCATGTGAGATCCGTGGTAGAAGAAGTGAGAGTGGGGCAGGTTCTTTTCCATGTTTCCCCGGCATTGCCCTCCTAATCATCACTCAACAAATTGCTCCATTCCGATCCAACCGACCAGGCTTCAACTCTGGCCCGGTACTTGGCTTGTCATACAGTGAGGAAGTTAGTTCATTAATTGTCTTATTCTCAGTGTCTTCTTGAAATCGACTCATTCGATACAAGGAAATTCTTGTGCAAAATCTATTTTTCTAATGGCGCTCCCAATAGCTTCGACTGCATAGAGTACACTGATCCATGAATGGTGAGCTAGAAGGGATGTGGCAAAAAGTGGTCGTGGCCGGTATTCGCGAGGAACAACTAAGCACATCCAGGAAAAGTTCACGTCAGGATAATTGATGTTCCGGTTGAGATTCGAACCGTGCAGCTCCTGAAAATAGCCAGAAGTTTTGCTGCTTACGCCACTGGATCAATATGTTGACTGTAAGCAGAGCCGCATGTCAGTTTCTAAACAAAGGATACTGTCCCCCCATTTCCACAGGTGCTGAAGCAGCTGTCGATTTTCTTGGTTTTGTGCAAAACGTGTCACAATTTTCAAGACCTGGAAACAAACTCACGCCAGAAATACGTCTAATTTATGTATATGAAGTTCTCATGGTGGTGACTATGACGAATGCCGTCTTCTAGGAAGTGGCGCCTTGTCTATCTTATGTGAACAGACGTTTCGGAGGAACTGATTCAGCCTGTAGAGTGGTGTACGCATTAGTTCCTTCGTGTTATGTTACCTTGTAGTGGTCCAAGTCTCCGTGCAAGGAGTTCGTATCATATTTCGGATTCCTAGCTGAAAAGGTTCATTAGCAGGTAAAATGAAACTGGAAACTAAATCCAGATTTCGTGTAGCTGTCAGTACGCATTCAGCATAATAAGTGTTCGTAAGAATACTCATAATATTTTAACATATTTAACAAAAAAATAAGGGTTCAATGTTAATTAGTGCCATTAACATTCCCATATCTGTCTTTCATTCAAGTGCCATATTAATATTTTAATAATTGAGACCTGAAGAATGTACAAGTTGGATATTCATCAGTGGCCTAATACAGGGTTATTCAAAAAGAATGAACCGATTTTATTATGCAATATTTTATCAAAGGAAAGTAATAAAAAACTCCAGCCAAATCACAAGTATTCTACTCACAATCAACTTTTATTTCCTGCCTTACAAGTGTTCAATGAGGCCACCACCTGCAGCACAGGCAGCATCAGTGCTATAAGAGAATTCCTCCCAGGCGCGTATCAGCATATCNCAGTTTTGGAGCATATCGAGATAGGTTTGTCCTGTAACGGTGTTTCATCCAAAGAAAAAGGGACCATAAACCTTGCCCTGAGGCACAGCACAGAAGACGTTCACTTTAGGGGAATCTCTTTCCGCTCAACTGTTTCATGTGGGTGCTCTGTTCCCCAAATACGCACATTGTGACGATTGACTGTGCCGCTCAAGTGAAAAGTCGCGTCATCACTAAAAATTAAATGTGAAATGAAGGTTTCGTCTTCCATCATCTCCAGCATCGAATCGCAAAATTCCATCCGCTTCCTTTTGTCGTCATTGGCAAGTGCCTGAAGGAGCTGTAGTCTGTATGGTTTCGAATGTAGACGTACTGTTAGCACACGCCAGACAGTGGATTGAGGGATCGCAAGCTCACGGCTAGTTCGATTTATTGACTTCCACGGGCTCCTCTCAAATGCAGCATGGATTCTCGCCACTTGTTCCTCCGAGACTCGTGGTCGTCCTGGACTTTTTCCTTTACACAGACACCCACTCTCTTGAAACTGTCGAAACCACCGTCGAGTGTTCTTAGGACAGAGCGGATTAATGCCGAATCGCCTTCGAAAAGCACGCTGCACCGTGACAACCGAATTTGTTTTCGCGAACTCGAGAACGCAGAACTCCTTTTGCTGAGGGCTCGCCATTCCGGGGGCAAACGAACAACTGAACGATGCCGGAAGAACGACGTGACTTCAGTGCCCCTGTGGCAGCCATTCACAACTTAGATAACTCCTCTTTCAAATGGTCACTGACTTATTCCATGACGATGCTTGAGAATTGAAGCAATGCGTCATGAAATCGGTTCATTCTTTTTGAATAACACTGTACTGTAGTGTGTAGGGCCGTTGCTAGGTAACGACTGAGAAACAAACAACAGAACAACGCATGCTACTAGGTAGCAGATACTAACACGCAACAACAGAACTGCAATAGCGAAGAACGGTATTATATGAGCGGTCCGTGCCGAGACCTTATAACCAGGAAAGTTTGGAACAACAGTTCACTTGTGGAGTATTAGCCAGCGGGCTACGACCTTGAACACAGAAGCTGAAAAATCTCCATTGTTAAGAACCGTTACCAGGAAACGACTAGTGAAAGCAGACTGAGAAGACTTAGCGCTTGCTCTAGTGATCTGTAAAGTGTGCAGATTAGCGACGGCACTATAATTTTTTTAATTACGATTTGTGTAAGTGGTCAATAAATCCAATCTCCAATCCACACCCCGTCTATAGTCAGCCTTACGCGTGGCAATATCCATAATAATATCATGGAAAATCCGCAGAGTAACTTAAATTCTACTAGCTGAAAAACGCAAGGACACGGACATGCTATGAAAATTACATTTCTTTGGGAAAAAAATGGACGTTACTTCTTTACTCTGTTATCTTCGAAGTACCGGGCCAGAGATGGAGTCCCCAACCTACAGACCGAGGATATGATCACATGCTGGCTGGTCAGTGATCGAACACGTCATGGCCAGTGTACAACAAAGGTGGGATGGTGGTGTAAGCACCGAATAACCGAGAAAGGTCGCAGGAAGAACTACACCAGTGCAAATTCGTCCACAACGAATCTCACATCGTCACCCGGGACTGAACCTTGGTCTACGCGATGAGAAGCCAGCATCTGTTTAAACTATGGTAATAGCAGAAAGTAGAATAATTTCTAAAGTCAGGAGAGTTCCTTTAAACACGAGAAGCTGGAACAGCGGTGGAAATAACATCACCATTATTCCATCGAAAGGAATGGACTCGAAGGCCCTTCATATTCAGTAGTTGGACGAGCAAAAATACTTGGAACTTATGTTAAAAAATATGTATGAAGACGAAAGGACTTAATTTTTTCACCTCTTTAGCGAGTTTCAAAACAAACTTATGCCTACCTATAGCCCTTCTACTTGTATTACGGATGCCACGCAGTAATAAAATTTATCAATCAATACTAGGACCAATTTAGTCAATTTTTTGGGACAGATTTAAGATAATTCAAGATAATATTTACATGATATGCCTTAGTTATACAGATGATCGAGAAATTCCGTTAAGGAACCGAAGTTTCATCGTGATTGCTAAATCCTACCATTAAACCAGTTCATATATACACAAGGTAGCAATTTTAATATCAAGCTCTCGTGTGCGACTAGGCTGCAATAACGTATCCCTGCCATGTCTTCTACAAACAAAATGCTATACGATGTGAAATTTGAGGTTCTCACAGCTGCCAAAATGCATGGTGTCATCTTCTGTGTTATGGCACCGTGCAGTGTGGTAGGCAGGTACCCATGTACGCGGTGTCGTATCACACAAGAACAGAATACGAGGATTTCTTTTTCACAACCCGCAGATGTCAGTCAACCTCAGCCTTCAGTTAACCATGCGAGATTTGATTGTTTGAGGATATACGTAACTGCGATGCCTCGGAAATGTTCGTGAGGATCTATCAACCTGCTGGACTTCACAACGCAGAAGACAGAAGCGTTCCGTTAGTCACACGAACTTCCTCGTTACGTTATTTGTTATTGCGTCATTCTTAGATTCGGGAGAATCTTCCTTCAAAACAACAGACAAGATTCTTTCTTCTTTGTGGGGCGTTTCGTGACGACAGGAACTTGCCTATACAGCGTCGCATGGAGGATGATGAATGATGAAATAGAAGGGATGTGGAAGGAAGCAGTGGTGGCCTAATCAAGGTCGCATCCCCTAATTTTCCTTGAGGGACTGAGGAAAAGCGGATACCCGGTATTCCGGCCAAGGTTTGAACCAAGAACATCCCGAATAAGAGTGTAAAGCGGACCAAATTTCACAATACACTTATAATTTTTTTCTTGGCACTACAGCCACAGTGGGCCTACGCCTACCTCCATGAACTTCTCCGTTCATTTCGGTTTGTCTAGATCTTACACATTCGGTAGGACTCCTTGGGCGGGTGATCAGCTCGTCGCAAGGCCTCTACCTGTACACAAACACAGAAAAACGCACACAAACATCCGTGCCCTAAGTGGGATTCGAACCCACGATCCTGGCTTCCGAGCGAGCGAAGACAGTGCACACCTTAGACCGCTCGGCTACTGTGACCGGCACAGTACACTTATAGGAAGATATAATTACAATAAATGGATGCAAAGGAAATGTCATAAAGAAAAGAGCGCTGAAGGAAATCACGCTTTACATTAAATTAAACACTTCAGAATGTACACGTATTATCGTCCAATTGCAACTGTACCATGCAAATAAGGTTTGAAACATCTATATAAAAACACAGAAAAGTACGTAAACATCGCGTTTAGAGACTGCGGGTATTTCATTTCTTGTTGTCAGTCCTTCACGCATACAAGATATACTGTATATAAAAAATAATTCGTTAGTTTCTTGTTTAGTATATTTTTAATCGAATCGGATCGATACATCGCCCATGCTTCATACAAGGGGCCAGGTGTTTCTTTACAGCAGGTGTATTTATCGAAACGAAACTCCATTCCGTTCCCAGGTGATAACATTCCATGTGATGCTGACAGTGGTAATCATGCACATGTATTCCTGTGTATGATCTATGCACGAGTTACACGAGAACTGCGAGTGAACACTTCCCCATGTAGCAAGAACCGGCTTCTGGCTAATAAAGCTTTGGACAGCAAGCGGCACCCGGAGTGCCGGTTCAAATTCAAGCTGATCCAACTGAAGATTTTCGTTTCTTTCCTCATTCAGGGTACCTCATAAACGTACAACTAGCCTGCCTGGATATCTGGGTGTGTTGGATTGACGGTCTAAATTTCGCTGTGACTGAGGACAACAATGTCAACGAGATTATAGATAACAATTCTTACATCAATCCTGATTTGCTGATTCCAAATATGAACATAAAATTCCCTGTAAAATCAGAATTTTTTTTACTAATTTCTGGAACAAACGGCGTTCCATTTATTTATATTTTGCGTTTCTTCTTCGTGTTTTTATAATATTTGTAAAGCATAACGTGAGTACATATTTTATTAGAAAATAAAAGTGCATTCTCATTAGATTACGCTGTTATTTCAAATGTCGTAAGAAGTAGTATGGATGTACGTAGGAGTTCAGGTCCTTACTGCGGTATTTATATAAGTACTGTCTTCTGGGATTATAGTCTGTTGAAAGTCAAAAAACGTTTCGGAGGAACATCGCCTCCATTTTCAGGATCGAAGAATAAGCCGAGCAAGATACCAACGTAAAAGCAGGCGACAAGCAGTGATATGTTCATCCATCTTGTACGCAGCACGCACAGAGCGTAACAGACTGTGCGTGTTACATTTCACTCTCATGTTTTTAATCAGAGTACCGATATATTCAAGGGAGTGTACTTCCTTGACTTTATCGATACGAATGAGAATTTGTTGTGCTGTATTATATTGGGCCTACCGCGCAAGCTGGTGTAACTCTGGAACAGGCGCACAATTAAAACTTCGGCCGGGTTAGAAAGCATTTTGATTGGGACGTTTATTATGAATTATGTATCAATTGGGAAGGATTCAGAGGGAATCACATATGGCCTATTTTACTAACTCAGCACTGAGAAAAATCAAGAAAAGTCTGTGCGACGACTGGCCTCTGTACCGACAACAGAAACAGTGAACTCCCGAAAACGCAGAAGCCGTAGCGACTAAACTGTGAAGTTGTTTGTCCTCGTTCTTTGTGGTTCCTTGCATTGGCATAAATCATGTGATGTAGTGAGTCCCAACCGCGGGGTCCTGTAACACGCTGAAAATATTATAACCTCATGGAGCAGAGTAGGTCTACTCGCCCAGCTAGTCGAGGGACTTCCTCCCCTTACTGCATCCTACTGTTCATTGCCGTCTTCAAGTAACTCCTGCTACGGTACCTTCTTCTGAAGCAGAGTTTCTAAGCCGTGAGGGCAGGAGCCTAGAAGATCCCCCGATTTACATGTTCGTCCACTTCGCAGGAGTAATTTCGTGCCTCGAAATAGCGTAACTTGAAATATTTTTGTTGCTCCTTCGGTTCCAGTGTTCATAGCTTTCATTGAAGAACTGTTAGTGTTGATCCTTAAACCTAACCTCAATGCCATTCATCTTACTCATTTCTATAAATATATATATGTCTCTAAGTCCCTTTGGGCCCTGGCCGGTGGATCAGCCCGTCGCAAGGTAGCTACCTATACACAGAATAAACACATACAGACATCAGTGCCTCGACTGGGATTCGAACACACGATCCCAGTGTTCGAGAAGGCGAAGACGGTTCATGCCTTAGACCGCGCGGTCAGTGTGGTCGGCTTTTAGCCATTTACGAGACCTAATTATCCTTCCTTAGATAAGAAATACAATTCTAAAATACTGAAGCATTATATACATCAAGGAAGTAAATTAAATTTTGATAAACCTATTCAAATCAATAAAAATTGCAATGGTCTAAACAATTTTATTGTCTCAGCCAACCACCATACTTTTCGGTCGCATGGATCATCTCCAGGTGGTTTATAAATATAAATAAATAAAATACATTATTAGTGAATCACAGGCTGATGGTGGTCCATGCGACCGAAATATTATTATTATTATTATTATTATTATTATTATTATTATTATTATTATTCTGCGATTGGGTATTCACCCGGTGGCAGTAGAACTTACACCGATACAGACAAGGAAAGCCTATAACATAAAGGGAACAATACAAAACAAAGTACATACAATAAGCAAGGTACCCATAGTGCAAATCCAAACATAAGTTTGTTTTGGTCTTCTCTGCGCAACGGCTCACTGCTATTGCGTTGCCATGGGAGTATCAACTCCAAACACGTTACAATATGTAATGATTTAATGAAATAACAGAATTAAGATACTGATGTTTATATTGGTTTTGGTAGATTCCATTAAAATTTAATTTACTTATTTTCTGTATGGACGGTTCAAGTACTTTCGAGTTTATAATAAAACAGAATGCAAAACTAAAAATAAAAATATCTTCATAGTTTCGTCTTCATTATAGAAAGACAATAAAGAAACTCATATGAAATGGCGTCGCGGCAAAATTCGCGTAAGCCTGAAGCTACCTGCATTTCTTTTTTCTCTCATTATTTAATTCACTGTCCATATAATTGAATTAACATATCTATACACAATCAATGCACGTGACTTGCAGTTTGAAAATTTCTTTGTCTTTCGCCTGTTGGTCCTACCTACAACGTTCTGTGACGAAATGAATAGCTGTGACGTACCGTACCATCTAATTAAATGTCACTACAAAGTATTAAAAACAAACTCCATGGTCTGTAGTCCACAGGCGAGCTATACCCACCGGGCCACCGCCTCTTACCGGCGAAGTTAGTGCCAACTTTAGCGGATAGAGGGTATCGCGTCGTCAGCGCAATGAATCCCCAAGGCCGTTAATCTCCGTTTTCTAGACCGGAGCCGCTATTTCCTTCAAATAGCTCCTCAATTATTCTCACGAGGTTGAGTGGACCCCGTTTCAGACCCACTACTTCTCAGAAAATCTGGTAGCGCCGGGACTCGAACCCCGGAATTCTTGATCTGTAGCCAGGAACTCTGACCACTAGACCACAGAGACGGTCACAAACTATTACAGATATTGTTTCTGCCGTACGGAAAGTACCGGGAAGCAGGTTCTTACTTGACACTATCCAATCTTAACCTTAACTGCTACAGCTCACACAGTGGCAGGTGTGAGACGCATCTGGAAGGTGCCGGAAATGAATTTGGAGGAATGAACCCTTTTTTAATTTGTTCCAGATAAGTGCAGGATGTTATGCAGGTTCCATCAACCAGAATGCGGCTGCTTATGCCCTCACCTTTTCCCACACCCACCTCCATCCTCATAACAGCCAGAACTGCGAGGCCTAAACTGGTCAAGCGATCGTCACGAGTCAGGTGGTCGGCGCAATTCCCGTAAGAACTTGCGCATCGCGTGGACATCAAACGCATGGGTCACAGCCCTCCAGACAAATGCGTTAATGTATAATGTACACGACCCCGGGTTCGGTCCCACTCGGGGGGCACCGACATGTAACCTTATCTTCTATTTAGTCTTGCCAACGCCTAATTCATATCCCCCCAAGGTCTCTCATAGACGCACTGTCTTTCCACACAGGTTCCGCGGTATTACGTACCTTGAGATTTCAGTGTCTCACTGCGGTGACTATGCCTGCCGGAATGTGACGCAGTGCAGTCTGGTAAGTCGTGCCACCAGATGACGGCAATCTTGAGGCCATTACCACCCCACTCCAAATTCTCACCCACAACGTATCTATACAGTTTTCTGTCGTCTGGGACGTGACGCCGTGTAGTTTATTAGATACATTTCAGAGGAAACTGCTGCCTTCAATTTCAGCGTAGAAGGGCATGTTCCATTGAAACACTGACACCTATCTATCAAACTACACAGCGTCACATCTCAGATGACAGACTAACTAACGCCGTCAAATTGTGTCCTTGCCAAATCACCCAGCCATTCAAGAAATTCCTATAATTTTAGGCAACCCGAAGGTTCCCTGTTCTCAAAACCCAGCCACTAGTCCCTATCCTGGTCCAGGATAATCCAATCGACATCCCTCCATCCTATTTACTTAAGATAAATTTTAATATTATCCTACCATTTACGTCTATGCCTTTCTACTGGTCTCCTTCCTTCAGGTTTCCCAACCAAAACCCTGCATGCACTCCTCAACATGCATACTACATGCCCTGCCCGTCTCATCCTTCATGATTTTAACATTCTACTAATATCTGGCGAGCATGCAGCTACTTGTTCTCAATTTTTCTTCAGCTTCTTGTTATGTCACCTCTCTCTTCAGCGTCCTGTTCTCAGGTATCCCAAGTCTGTATTCTTCTCTCTATATTACATACCAAGTTTAACATCCCGTAAAGACGATGCTATGCCCTGTGATTGACACTAACTGAACTAAATAACAAACTTCATGAAGCCGAGCCCTTCTTGAGAATCCGCCATTTGTGCAGCTACTCAAGAACTTCCCAGCATTTTATGGAACCCGAAGGTTCATTACCGTGTTCACGAGAGCACCTCCGCTAGCCCATGTCCTGAACCAATCAATCCAGTCCATATTATCCCATCCTATCTTTCTAAGATCCATTACAATATTATCCCCACCTATGTCTTGGTCTTCCTATTGGTCTCTTCCCATCTGGCTTTCCTACCAGTATCTTATACGCATTCCTCTCCTCCCAATTCGTGTTACATGCCCTGCCCATCCCACCCTCCTTGGTCATTCTAAATATACTTCGCGAAGGGTACAATTTATGAAGCCCTTCATTATGCATTTCTTTCCAACCTCCCATCATTTCATCCTTCTTCGGTCCAAATGTTTTCCTCAACACACTTTTCTCAAACACCCTCTGTCTATGTTCCTCCCTTCATATCACAGACCAAGTTTCACACCCATACAGAACTAAGCAAAATTATAACTTTCTATATCCTAATTTTTGCTTCTTTAGTCACCAGACGATAAGACAAAAGGTTCTGGACTTAATGGTAACTAGCATCACCCGAGTGCAATTTCCTCTTAATTTCCTCATGAATCAAATTTTGATCTGTTACTATTGTGCCATATTTCAAAGAATGTGTTAGCTACTACTATGTCATGGTTTTCCCTTGAATTTTGGTGGCGAGACAGCAACATATACGTTAGGTATACGTACTTAAGTTTTCTCTGCGTTTACTTCTAGATATATCTTCTTACTTGCATAAATTAAAGTTTGTCTGTTTTTCCTTATGGTATCTGTATTACCACGAAGTATATTCACTTCATTGGCATAGATCAACAGCTGATGTGTCCCGTTTAATTTCAGTCACACCTGGTTCTCCTGGACCTTCCTAATTGCATATTGCAAAGCAAAGTTGGAAAGGAGTGGCGATAAAGCATCTCCTAGTTTTAGACCTTTTGGGATAGGAAAATTATCAAACAAATGTTTACCATTACGGACTTTGCTATACGTTTCAGTTAAACACATTTTAATTAGCCTAACAAGTTTCCTGTATATCCCAAACTCTATCAGAATATTGTACAAAACTTCCCTTCTAACTGAATCATAGGCTTTGTTGAAGTCTACGAATAGCTGATGTACTGTCTCATCATATTCCAATTTTTTCTTAAGTATCTGACGAATGCAAAAGATCTGATCAGTGGTTGATCTGTTACGTCGAAACCCACACTGATGATTTCCAATAATTTCATCTATGTATGGACTTAACCTTGAGAGGGTACTGAACAAAATATTGTATGAAGCTGATGAGAGTACTATTCCTTGATAATTACTACAGTCAATTTTACTACCCTTCCTGTAAACTGGCACAACAATGGACTCCTTCCACAGATCAGGCAGTTCTTTCTTACTCCAAAAAGAATTTATGTGTTTACTGATCACAGATCGTAGTCTTTCACCCCCTGCTTGAATTAATTCTACCGGAATTTAATCATCACCTGGCGATTTATACCTTTTCAAATTTCCAATAGCCCTTTCGACCTCAAGAGGGCTAGGATCAGGTACTAACCGCTCTGCTCTGTGCATTTCTATCTGCCTAACATCACTGATCCTATGTACATTCAATAACTGAGAGAAGTAGTTCCTCCACCTATTCAAAATGTTGTGGGAATCTGCAAGCAGATCACCATTCTCATCCTTCACCAAGTCTCTTCTGGGTTAGTAACCCTTCCTGAATTCATTTATTCCCCTATACAGTTCTCTAATGTTCTTGTTCTTACTCTTCATTGCAAACTCATCAATTCTGTCTTTCAGATGTTCCCTCTTCTTATTCCTGAAATGTCTGCTGGCTTCACGCCCCTTACTGTTCGGATCTTGCCTATCTATTTCGTTTGGATCCTGTTACCAGTGCAATTTGGCTTTTTTTTCCTTTAATATAATAGTTCTGAGCGTCCTTCGTCTAACTATAGCTTATGCTCTTTCACTTCATAATAACTTAAACTTTATTTGGCTGAAGTTTTGATATTCTCACAAACTATATTAATATTCACCACAGTGTCTAAGTTTTCTAACGCTGCAAAACTATTTGATATTTCAAAACGGTAAAGCTCTTTACCCTGTACCTCGTTTAATTACCTGTGATTGAACCTCTCCATATGAAATATGTGCTTTGTTTTTTTTACTCACTGCTAGTCTTTCCCTAACCTTTGCCACAACCAGGTAGTGGTCAATATCACAATCTGCTGCCCTGAACGACTGGACATCAGTTACATTTGAATGCCGTCTTCTATCTATGAAATTATGTCCAATTTTACTGTGATCTTTCCATCAGAATTTGGCCAAGTAAATACACGTTCTGCCGGTCACGGTAGCCGAGCGGTCTAAGGCATGTACTGTCTTCGCTCGCTTGGAAGCCGGGATCGTGGGTTCGAATCCCATTCAGGGCATGGATGTTTAGTTTGTGTGCGTGCGTTTTTCTGTGTTTGTGTACAGGTAGAGGCCTTGCGACGAGCTGATCACCCGCCCAAGGAGTCCTACCGAATGTGTAAGATCTAGAAAAACCGAAGTGAACGGAGAAGTTCATGGAGGTAGGCCTAGGCCCACTGGGGATGTAGTGCGAAGGAAAAAAATATACGTTCTAGTTCTTCGTAGAACATGTCCTTTATATCATCAATTGTATCCTCAGTGGAACATGAGCATTCAGAACAATGGTATCACACCAGCGACCTCTTAGTATTATGTACGACATCCTATCACTAACGAACACTACCTTCTTAACTGCTGATATGATTTTCTCTTGTACGAAAAATATGTACCAAATTAATGACTCTCGTTTCCCTTTCCATAGAAAAATGTATATCTGTCTGCTGGTTCTGAGCCACCTCTGTCCCATCAGACCTCCTGTATTCCCACAATATCTAACTTATATTTTTATATTTCCTTCGCAACTGTCATGAGCGAACCTGCCCCATATAGACTTCTTACATTCCACATATCAACCGTCCCTTTTCCTTAGTAACTAATATAAGATTATTAAATAATGAATCAATCAGTAATAAACAATTTATAAAATATCATGATGAAGCAGTTGTCGAGAGACAGATCCCTGTTCTTGCCGATGTTTTGGCATCTCTCGAAACGTATTTAACCATACGGCCAAGTTCACTTTTAACTGCACCATAACTTCGGTACAACACACTAATTGCTAAAAAGAAGAAATGCAGTTAAGTGAGGCACGTAGTGAGCACACAAACTGGGCTTCTCGAACTCAGTCATGATGATACAGAAGAAACGCAGCCGCCAAGAAATAGCGCAGAGTAGACTTGTATTCAGCGCTGACTTTAAATCGTGCCTATGTTTAGACGTCACACATTAAACAACAGTTTAGCCTGCTGGGCGTTCTGAACTTCTTAACTAATCTGTCGCCGTCAATATGAACCCGAGCTAAGAATTGAAGACAAAGAAGGGAGGAATACTAATGCAGCTCATTTTACATTCTTCGTGACAAAACAGCAGCCGACTTTGTGAAGCGTGTCATTCGGCCAACAGAAGAGACAGAAGAGTGTTTTCTTACTCTGGTTCTCGTGTGTCACCCTGTAACAAGTCGCAGGGTATAAAACGGGGCTGGATTACATTAAATATTATGCGTGTAGCCTGTTGTTTCAGCTTGGTTTGAACTCTTTGAACTGTACAAATTACAATTCAGTCAAACAAAAAAAAAATGTTGTCTGTAAATTTACGGACGGAAATCATTCTTTCATGTTATACATTAATGAATATAACAAATAGACTTCGTCGAAGAGATATAAAAGGCAGAATAACAGCAGCAGCATCGGAGACGGAATATCTGTGGGCAATGACTGCATATCCGTAACTCTATCTCGAATGCAACGCACGTGCACGAAAAGAACTGCGCAAATAATCCATATTAGTACAAGAAATTTTAAATAAAAAAGTGGGACTTAAAGAAGGATTACACATTTCTGCATCCTTTGAATACTCTATGGCAGAAGTTCCCAAAGTTTTATAAGATGCTCTCCCTTATAAAGTTTCATAAATTTCACTTCTCTTTCCAGAGAAGTGCAAACAGATGTGACATAACACTTAGCTATGAGTATGCTTTTTATAATTTACTACATATTATTCAATGCATATAATTTTAAAGAGTGAAATAAAATATAAGCTCATACTTGGATTAGTGGGATGTATGTGGCTGCCTCTTTGAACGTAACTTGCGATACCGAGTTGGAGTTTTGAAATTGCAGCTCTAAGGTCGTTTTCCAGGTTCATCGTAGAAGGATCTTTTCTTCTGAAGGCAGCCGCTGCTGAAAAGCCAGTCTCGCGCAGGTGGGATGTTGCGAAGAGAAAGAGATGTCCAAAGAGTTCCTGCTGAGATGAGGGAATTCCCTTCCTGTTCCCACGCAGAATTTTATGTACGAATTCCTCGGAAACTGAACTTCTAAAGAAATATCAGATATTGTGTCAATATGGTTTTCTTGAAGAGAGGGAAAAGTCGTAAATTGGGGGCAAATCAACATGTAATGGCTACATGAACCGTTTGTATTTATCATTTACTGCTTCTCGGAAATATTTAGAAAACCTGGACTCCATATTAAGATCTTTGGTACACTGATCATTTCCAGTGTCACTTGCTTCCACGTTCTTTTCATCTACAAAATCCTTCGCACGAGAAAATTTGTCCAAACTTTCCCCTTCTATAGTTTTCTGACCCACAAGCCTCCCAGCTTCCCAATAAATGCCTTTACTTTATCATTCACTACAAAAGTTTTAGTATCGTTCCGTTGCATGTTGTGTTCAGTGTACTGAAATTCTCAAATATATCACTTAAGTACACTAACTTACAAACAAAATTTTCATTCCGAAAATATTCAGCATGAACTAGATTTTCCTCTTCTGAGAACAGTGCTACTCCTCGCAAGATGTAAACACGAGCCGCAACGCTTCCTCTTGTCAGTCAACCAGGTTTACAGTAAAGCAGAAATAAACAGTAAATCGGTATCAGTACTGTGGCCGCGGCAATAGCTCGGGCGGTTAGTCGCTGGCTTCCCACCGCGGCGGCCCGGGTTCGATCCCGGGTCTGGTCAAGTGGGATTTGTGGTGGACAAAATGGCGCTGGGGAAGGTTTCCTCCGAGTACTTCGGTTTCCCCTGCCAATCTTCATTCCACCAATTGCTCCACAATCACCCTCTCCTATCATCTGGGGCTGGTACAATAGGCCAGAAGTGGCCGCAGTACAAGGGACTTAGTCCCACCCCACTAACAATAAAAAAATACTGATACTTGTGCCCCCTTTCCTCATATAATTCTGCAAAATATTTGCTTTTCAACGGACGAGTTTGTATGTATTTCACAGTTCTGATCACTGTATCCATCACTTCATCCAGTTCTGGTCACAATTCCTTCGTGACGTATCATTAATGGTGTGTGCACATAACTTCTGGTGCTGATCGCTTAATTAAGGCCTGCAGTCCCTCTTTATTTTCAGCCATTACGCGAGCTGCATCCGTGCACACTCCAACACAGTCTGACCAACAATTCTGAAGAGTTATTTGACTCTTTCTCTTTTCCTAGGTTTGCAGGAGAGAATGTCTTCAACGTATCACACGACTAACATCACTACAATCAGGCATTTCGTCAATGTGTATTGAAGGGTTTGTCTCTCAACTTCTCAATCAGTTGCTCTTCTAAGTCTGATGTTATACCGGCAACTCGCCGAGAAACCGCGTTATTTGAGCGTGGCATGTTACAAAGCTGCTGAGCACATACATTTTGCCGAAACCTGTTCATACCGTGCTTCTCAGATTCTGTGTACCTTCTTGTTCTGTGCTATTCTGTATGACACTCGATAACATACGAAAATAGCTTTGGATGACACAGTAGTAGTATTAATAACACTTTTTTGCTGGTTGCGAATCCCATAAAGTTTTGTATGAAATTATCCTTCTGTTCTTTTTCCATTTCTTAATGTGTTGTTTCAAGTTTCTCCTTCCGTTTGTATGGCTTCATACTGTCAGCTGCTAAGATACTGGGACACAGGACACACTGAGATCGTTGTTTGCTGTTAATTACAATACTCGTGAAACCGAAAGCAAATATGTCTCATCGTTTTTAAGTGATTCAGCTCCGATGTACAATTCCATATGTGTGTTTTGCATCCTGTGTAACACACTGCTACGTATATCAGGCCGTCTATCACTACTTATAAATAAACACCTAATGACACGAGTGTTATCGGTGAAATAAGTATTTATTCACTAAGCATACTCGATATATGTTTCGACATTACATGATTATCGTCAGGCTTCTACAAAATTTAAAATTAATATCAGCATACGAGTACATCACTGGACTGCTTACACAATGGATCTATTGTTACTAGTCCAGTCTTATATAACACATTCCTCAAAATATGATATAGCAAATTACAACTGAACTTAATATTAATGTAGGGAAGTCTATATTTACTATTTTTAGAGTGTGAATTGTACTGGAAGTTGAAAATTAACCTTTAGCCTACTTTCTATTTTGTGGGGGAGTGGGTGTTATGTACTCGCATGTGATATATGTGTATATTTTGGGGGGTGGAGTACTGCAAATTCCAGATTTGTTTCCTGTTCATGGCTTTGTGCTGATTCATGTGTTTATCATCCGTTGCCTATTTTGTTTTCCCATGCTGAGCTACTATTCTGTGGGTTACTTGGATCGAAGTTGCTGTTTACGGCCACCTATGATTAATTTTCATTTCATGCATCCTGTTGTGTTATAATATACAACTTCTTTATTAAGACCGTCACAACACAACTATATTAAAGTCACAAGTTATTCTGTTTGTCTGTATGGAAGTGTTGCAATTGCGTTTTGCTGCTGATGTAGTTGCAGATGTTGCTGTATATTCAGGGTTACCCCGTTGTGAGTTGGGAATGGACTGTAAGGGACTCCGACTGCTGTATGCTGTGGGTTCTTCCTCTGGTTGTCTCTTTATAACCTTCAGTAATCTATGCATTGTGAACGGAGAAGTTCATGGAGGTAGGCCTAGGCCCACTGGAGCTGTAGTGCCAAGGGGGGGAAAAAATCTATGCATTATTCTGTGGTTCGTAGAACGCCACTTATTAGTGCTCGATACTGGACTGTAATGATTACACGGAAGTAAATACAACGGGATTTATGTTCTACGTCTGTACACTGTGCAACTAAAATATTTATATATTAACATGTCGTATTCTATCACTGAAATATATGTACATCTTAACACGCCGAAGTCTGTAAGCGTCTTCACTCACCAATTTACACCAACAAAGAACACGACAGATTCCCAAGGTTTCCGATAGCAATCGCAGTGCTAGGAACTCAGCTTTCCGGCCCGTGAGGGTGGAGAAAGTTTGGGTGTAAATGATCAACTTCAGGGGTTGAGCAACTCTTTCTTACCCGTTAACGACAGTGCAGTGAGTTGGTTTAACTTTAAATCTTCTAGCATTCCTCACAGAGCCGCAAAGCTGAGTCCCTGACAGTGCCTATGCTCTACGAGTTTGAAATCTGTACTATTGTATGACAACTGAACTACATGAACCAAAGAAAGGATCTTAAAAATGTTTCTCCATATTTCGTTTAAAATAATATTCCAAGCAAAAAATACGTGCCCTTCCACGCCAGAAAGCTGCGCCTCACACTTTGTGAACCTCAGCTCTAGAATAATAATGTCATGGAGACACCATGAGGTCCTGCAGAGCGCGCAAGGTGGCCCAAACCATGAAGTTCCTTTTTGGTATTTTTTGTTGGGAGGGGGGATATCCGGTTCGAATCTCGAATCCATGACTATCGTGACTGATGATTTTGAGGATTTCCTGAAACCCTTCGGGCAAAATCTGGGATAATTCTTTGAACTAGCCCAGGACCAGTTCCTTCCATATGCCACTCAATCCATTATTCACTATCGCACTGCATGGACTGGGTTCCGGGGTGTATGAGCCTGGTTAGAATGCGAGTGTAAGTGGGCCACCCTGTCACTGGGGAACATATGTACACATACAGAGCCATGGTTCTCCAGGTTGGGTGTTGGACGCAAGGCTGACATGTTGTGCTGTGGAAAGACAGACTGTTTCGAGATCCAAAGAAGTGAATATCGGATGGCCTAATATTCTAAGGAAGGCTATGACTCAAAAATGGCATTTTTCCCGATGATGATGATGATGATGATGATGATGATGATGGAGTTACTGCATAAGTAATCTACATATAATAAATAAGACTGTGTACAGATGCGGCAGACAGAACTTTTAACATTTGTACTGTTACGATTTACCAAGGATAGTGTAGTCGGTATAGCGACTCGCTGCGAGCTGGACGATCGAGGATTCGGAGTTCGAGTCCCGGTAGGCTCAAGAATTTTCTCTTCACCACGTCTTCCAGACCAGCTCTGGGGCCCACCCAGCCTCCTATACAATGGGTACGGAGGGAAAAGCGGCTGGAGCGTGAAACTGACCACTCATCTCCAACTAGTGCCAAGATTAAGGATAAATGGATCTATACATGCACTCCTCCATACGTCTTCACGGCGTAGTGCTTTATTAGTTAAGCACAGGGACAACTTTTCCTTTTACTGTTAGGATCTCTACTAAATGTAAGGTCACGAGTTACTTTAGGAGTTTGGACAGGCTAAAATACAAGGAAAATAAGGCAGGGATAATGGTGACGCTGTAGCTAGTTACGATCTCAAAATTCCACCCTAAATCCAGTATTTTGAATAAAAACAGTGTAGCTTTTGGGCAGTGGGGCTATAATTGACATGCTGAGTGAGACACTGAATTTTAGCGGACACTCGAAATGCGCTGATAAAAAAATATTCAGTGTAAATGTCCATCACAACTTCGGCCTGCGGGTATGCTCTGTGCAAAAAAAAAATGATATATACATACATACATTTCGAAATGTAAAAACAATTTCATATAATTACATACGATGTTAAATGAAAACCCTGACAGGCAGTCAGTTGAGACATGCAGAATTTTGCGACTTTTGATCCAGCTGGCGGTTTAACACCGCATGAAGCAAAACTGCTGACTCCCTCTTCCATATTACAGGTCAGCCCTGTTACTGCAATCATGTCTGACATGAATGTGGTGGCTGGGCCGCGGGGGTTGGAAATGATATTGCTTCTTTTAAAAAATATTATAAAATGTCCGATGAATGGATCGACGTGAAATATATGTGTCCGTCATGAATGCTGCACAAACAAAACCGTCACTTTCATGAACCATGGTGAGCATATCTTCATTTATTTTGGCTTCCTATAATCCTTTTAATGTTTCTCTTTAAAATTGGTTAATTTTGTACTACTCTAAGAGCCACCCACATTGAATTAAGCACTAGCCAATCAGCGCGGACTACGACAGCTCCAACGCTCATTGGCTCGCGCGCCCCTTAGCGACAACGTACCTCCAACACGCTAGCCGCCAACCATTCTAAAAACCTTTCGTTACTAAGCAACGGCTCGTCAAATACTTCCCGCGGAAACAGATTCTGAGTTAAAGTGCCCGTTGCTGGGCAATGGAACGGTTTCCCATGAGATCCGATCCGAGGTTTTATACGGGAAAGATACAGCGAAAAAATATACGTCGAGAAGACAGGCAGCGCCACAGCTCAGGCGGTTAGCGGTTAGTCGCTGGCTTCCCACCATAGGGACCCCGGTTCGAGCCCAAATTTAGTCATGTGGGATTTGTGGTGGGCAAAATGGCGCTGGGGCAGGTTTTTCCAAATACTTCGGTTTCCCCTGCCAAACTTCTTTCCACCAGTTGCTCCACAATCACCATCATCTATCATCTGGGGCTGGTACAACAGGCCAGTAGTGATCGCAATATCAAGTGGACTAGTCTCACCCCACTAGGAAGAAGAATTACGCCGAAAAGACAGCACAGAAGCGGAGGAATTCCATCGTCCGAAACGCTACTTAGCAACGACTAATGAATTGCTGAAAAGTAATGAATTATTTTCGTTACAAAAATCACTTCTCTTTCGCTATGCGACATGTGTCGTTTAACTGTTACCTATGTAGATCTCTCAACGGGCCCTGTGACCGAACGTGTGACACCTCTGTTTCGAACTCCGGTGCTCCCGATTTCATATCTCGGTCCGGTCTTTCTCGTTTCCCTCAGTCGCTCCGAGGAAATGCAGGACAAGACCTCAAATCATACCACATCCGCTCCGTTGCCCAATGTTTCTAACTTCCTGTTCACTAACCGCCCCGCCATTCGACCCTAAACAGAACGTTCTGAAACTCGAGCCCACTTGCTCCATGCGGCACCATTAATGATGGCGTCCCTTGATAAAATTCGACGATAAACAACTTCGCTGATCATACGATTAGGGGGAGCATACCATGTTATCACATTGCATTCGACTTTAACTGCACTGTTGCGTAGGGATATTTTTGTCTTAAGATCCACCAAGGAATAACATAGTGTAATCTTGAGGAACGAAAGTTAGTACATCTCGTGGTCTCGGCTATTAACAGCGTCGTTAAATACATATATATATAGTCACGTATTAGTGACTAGACAGTATCTGGATCTGATGAGCATTTGTGATACTTAACTACAGGCAACTAATACAGCAGCACTTATTGACACAATCTAAATCACTACAGCACACGCCAAGTCTCAGTCTGTTATAGTTTTCACTGATCGTTGCTTGGTAACGGCTCCGAACAATGGATATCCCTCTGCTTCCGCACACACGTCCTTGCTGGATGGCCACTGGCTCACAATTCGCTCTCAAGCGCAGCAGGAAACATCGTTTCCAACAGCTCTTCTACTGTTCCCTGCGCACCCGTTGCCGCGCTTATCTTGCAACGGCTACCTCTCCCGGCTGTAATCTTACAGCGTATACATAGACGTAAGTATATTCTAACGTAACCTGAACATTTAACAAGGTTAACAGAAACCCCTTCAGTGGACATGATCCTGACAAGTTGACATAACCAGTTATCAGATTGTCCTTCCAAGTGTTCGTGATCCAAACAGCCGCTTTTCATGATGTTTCTCCATGAAAATGAATGTAGTGTGTGTATAAGCACTTTTCTTTAATTCGCTCAGTGAGAGGTGGAGTCCAGCTGGGTCCACTCGGCACGGCGGCCACTGATTGGCCTATTGTAGCCTGCCCCAGGTGATTATTATAATGATGGAGAATTTGGTGGAATGAAGATTGGCAGGGCAAACCGAAGTACTCGGAGAAAACCAGCCCCAGCTCCACTTTGTCCACCACAAATCCCATTTGACCTGACCCGGGATCGAAACCGGACCGCCGCGGTGGGAAGCCAGCGACTAACCGCTTGAGCTATGGCGCGGCCTTAAAAACTCTTAGTACCACAGCTGCGTATTATCAAAAAAAATATTGTGACATGATAATGTGGAAACGTTCAGATTCATATGCCTCTTTCATAGAGGATGAGATCCCTAAGTTCACATTCATAACACTCCGCCCTCACACTACATCGTAAGCATGAAGAAGTGACTCGATCCAGGCGCTTCTACCAGGCACCGCACATCCACATACCTGCAACTATTCCCAAGGGGAGCGCTCAGCCTTTCGGGATGTGAATACGTTCATACAGTAATCGGGTTTGGTGAAATCGGTTTCAAAAGGAACTTCAGACCCTCGACGAGAGTACGTGCTAGAAAACTCTCAAATTAATGTTGACGTTAATCAGCGCTCGGCGTGACACGAGCTTGATGAATGGCCACGTGTGTGTCCGTAGGCTGCTATCCTGGAACTTCCAACAAAGTTACGACGCCCAAATAAAATGTAGATTATTATTCTGGGGGCCACTGTTTCAGCTAAAGAGGGCTCAACGACTGCCGGCTTCAGCAGCCATGCGCAGAAAGACATGTACTGCCCTAGGCCGATTAAAAATTTGTGCCGTGTGTTTGAATCTCATAAGGCGTATATGTCCTTAATGATCAGAGGAAGCCATGACTGTGGCACCAACATGGAGAATATTTCACTGCTTCACTTGTGGCGGGCACACGGTAACGTAGTTGGTTGAGGGGCTATGCTACAAGCCTGAAGGTCGCGGGTTCAAGTCTCGATGAGGTCACTGGATTTTTTTCAATTCACCTAATCCTTCCCGCCGCACTATGGCCCTGGGGTGCACTAAACCTCTTAACAGAGATGAGTACAAGGAATTAATTAAATAATTTTCCTGGGGAGTAAGGCTGACAACCTTACCGCCAACTTTGAGCCGACTCTCTAGATAATGTGGGACCCTATGGGCCTTCACGGCCTGGTACAGGGATAGCTTTACTTTTACTTACTTATACTTCAGATGTGCAAGCAGCAAAGGTTTATAAGTAGGCTCCGGGCTTGTCTAGCCTCAAATTTCCAGAAAGTGCTCTGACAAGCAACTCACAGCACTTATTATGATTGCGGATACAACATTTGTCTCTACGAATATATAATCATCTCAAAATAAATATATACCAGTACACAGGATATCCTAGGCGTTATAGCGACTGGCTACGGGGTGGACAACCGAGGGGTCGGAGTTCGAGTCCAGGTGGGCTCAAGCATTTTCTCTTCTCCAAGTCGTCCATACCGGTTCTGGGGTCCAGTGGATAGAGGGGGTTCTTTCTCCGGGTTAAAGCAGCCGGAGCGTGAAAGTGCCCACTCACCTCCAACTAGAGCCGAGATCAAGAAAATGTGGATCTTTATATCCACTCCCCCATACGTCTTCATGGCGTAGTGCTTAATTAAGCACGGGGACAGTTTTGTACCTTTACCTTACGAATAAACAAAATTTACATATACGAGTATAAGTAAAGGTAAAAATGTGAAGACGTCCTTGTGATAAATTAAGCCCCAATCCATAAAGGCGTAAGGGAGTGGAGGTACAGCTCCACCATTCTTGTCCTCAGCACTATATAGAGATGAGGGGTCAGCTTCACACACCGACCGCTTTACTTCCGACGAAAGAGCCGCCGGTCCCCATTGAATATGAGGGTGGACAGACGTCAGAGTCTGTCTCGACGCTGCGGAGAAGAAAAAATGTGTTGTTCCCGCCGATAATTAAATTCCGGCCATCCCGCCCGACTGAGTTATCCCGGTTCCCTGATTTATACATCAAGTGTCGAAATTACGAACGCACTTATAGCACTGTTTCGCAGACTAGACCACAACAGGAGTCAGTCTCCAAAATAGCTTTTCATATAGGTTCACATTACAATCCACTATTATATACAATCCTGAGTCAGTTCAAAACTGTTCACACTCTCATGACGCATTCCACAGAACCATTCCAATATTACACATACGTGTACATTTCTTTCTTCCTTCCTTGCAAGAAATTCCATTCCGACAAGAATCCTCTTTGCAGCCCTGCGAGCCACATGCTCACTCCATTCTATCCTCCTGCAATAACAGCACTAGTCGAGATATATAAATCACGAAGGTCACAGCCACGTACTGTCCTCCATCTGCCTCTTCTTTCATCTCTCTTGGTACATGTACTTTTTCCGTCCCCTTCGTTTTCAGACACCTTCAATTTACGCCATTCCCTCAAATGAACACATGATTATCACACAGAACTAACAACATTAGTACATGTACATATACTGTGTGTCTGGGCGTATAGCCAGAGAGAGGAATAAAGTACGCAAGGTATTCGAGAGCGGTTGAGACGGCCATTTCTGATCTGAATAACAACGGCAATATTTTAGATGTGGGTTTTCACAGCGATGACTATGATGCGGCAAGCCCAGTCACTTAGGCCGCGCTATAGCTCAAGCGGTTAGTCGCTGTCTTCCCGGGTCTGGTCAAATGGGATTTGTGGTGGACAAAGTGGCGCTGGGGCGGGTTTTCTCCGAGTACTTCGGTTTCCCCTGCCGATCCTCATTCCACCAAATCTCCATCATCATAATCACCCGGGGTAGGTACGATAGGCCAATCAGTGGCCGCCGTGCCGAGTGGACCGAGTTGGACTCCACCCCCCACTAAGCGAATTAAAATGTTACTTGCTTTTATTACTCTTTTGCCCTAAAAATGGAAGCAGCACGTTCCTCCGAAACGTCAGTATTCTCCTACTAGACTTCATGGTGTCACATCCCACAAGATAGCCCTCTTCAACAATAAAGTTATTTGTTTATTCAGTCTACTTCTGCCTGCCTTATAACTTCATATCATTTTGTGACAGAGTGCAGCAACAAGCTTGAAAGGGTTTCCGGGTGCTGCATCCAACGAAGCCCTCAATTCTCGCTTTGGTCCTCTGATTTCATGTGCTTGCATACCCCTTCCTTAATAAAATCAATAATGCGATATTCGGAGCACTTAACTACCAAGTCATTAACAGCAACATAATCAATAAGAGCCCCATGATAATTTAGGCATGAAATGCAAGTTACTCGTTTCACCGAGTCTACAACTCTGTTCACATTACGACTCAGTGCTGCCAACTGAGAATCCGGAGAGTGCACAACACAAACACTACTCCTGTAATTGTCAAAAAAGTGAAGTTGTCCCTGTGCTTAATTAATTAAGCGATTAAGCAATACCCCCTGAAAATATTTTGGGGATAGCAAGTAGCCGAGCGGTCTAAGACATGCAGTCTTCGCTCGCTCGGAAGCCGAGATCGTGGGTTCGAATCGCACTCAGGGCATGGATGTTTGTGTGCGTTTTTCTGTGCTTGTCTACAGGTAGAGGCCTTGCGACGAGCTGATCACCCGCCCAAGGAGTCCTACCGAATGTCTAAGATCTAGAAAAACCGAAGTGAACGGAGAAGTTCATGGAGGTAGGCCTAGGCCCACTGGGGCTGTAGGGCCAAGGAAAAAAAAAAGTATAGTTCCACCGTTCCTGACCTCGACACTAGATGCAGTTGTCATCTTCACGCCCCGACAGCTTTACCCCTGGATAGGAGGCAGGGTGGGTCTCATAGCTGGTCTTGATGTTGCGGAGTACAGAAATCGAACCCCGGCCGTTCACCCAGTAGGCCGTCGCTGTACAGACTGAGGTATTGCGACTCTCCCTTAATTGCCCTGAAAGCATTATGGACATAGTGCGGAATTTCATAAAATCGCAAGATGAGGAAAGGAAGATAAAACGATATTTGCGAATGTCAAATGCGTTTTCGATAACATTTCGGAGATATGACTAAATCTGTTTAAAATTTATGTTTCCTTGAGTGACGTATTAGAAAGACGGAACCTCTCCTACCACATCTTGACACATTACACAAACTAAACAACATACACAGTAATCCCCCATGAATCAACGTTAATATATTCCGAGAAATATCTTCGATTAGCGATTCGTTGGTTAACGAACCCAGTGTTAACATTCGCTTTCTTTTCATTGTTCGGCCCATAATTTTACCCGTTTTATTCAGAACGCTGCAAATGTGCTGAAATAGGAGAACTGCAATACGACACTACCCGAATGGCTGGCCGACATGACTGAACTTGTAAACATTGCCAGTGCGTGCGAGCAATGTCGATCGACGATTAACCGGGGAAAGACGATCGTTTTGAGTATTTGGGCACATTGTGGGAATTTCGATATATATAACGGTCGATTAGCGAGATATGACAGTAATTATACTCTAAGCCTTCCGGTGATGGTATTACATGCTTTTCTGCACATCGTTCAGCGTCTGGTCTTCTAAACAGAAGAACACAAGGTTTCGGTCGACTGATATGCTCGCGTCGTGAAGTGAGTTGTGCCTTAAACATTTGGGTTCGTCACAAAAAACTGCACCCAAATCTAGCTTATGCCTCCAACGTGATCCCCCCCCCTTTTCAGGTTTTGAGCTAAAATGCCTTTTTCATTGTCCTAATGCATGCTACATGCCTCCATTCTCTTCATATCCATTGGTTTGATCGTCGTAATATCTTAATAGAGATCCAAATTACAAAGCTCACAATTATACAACCTTCCCCATTCTCCTGTCCCTTCCTCTATGTACTCCACTTTCCTAAGCCCCCTAATCCCAAATACTCCAAGTATGTTCTTCCCTTAGGGCAGGAGACAAATTTCAAGAACATACAAAACAATAGATTAAATTACAGTTCTTATGTGAAGACAAAACTATTGTAAGATAATAATCTCCTCGTAACTTTTGTGCGAATGAGTTTTGATATACAGTTCTTTATTAAGACCGTCACAACATAACAATACAGTGTTCCATGCTAAATTAGCTATGCTACATGTTTCGGCTATTCATAGCCATCATCAGGCAAATACACTATCAGCATGTATACACACTAGTGAACTGAAACTGCGTAGTAAGTCTGGATACTTGATAATTATCATGTTATAAAACACATGGTATAAAAGTTACAATGAAATATAAACTTATTATAAAACAAGAGTTATTTCGTAAAATAAGGTTAAAACTATTCAAGTGATAATCTACTCGTATATAACGAAGTCAGTGGTTGCAATCTCGTATTTTCCCGCGGACGTGGTATATTCTAGACTTTTATATGATAAACTGTTTGGAGGACCGTGAAGTATAGTACTAATATAAATTGTTTGGTTGGTGCCTCATCGTACGATGTATTTATGTCCGTTTTGTAGGAAATACATATTTATATGTTACTATGTTCCCGTATATTTCAACTTTGCCTGTTTGGAAAACTTTAACGTATTAGCTATATTTATAGTATTGTCACGTGTCATAATTGCGCGTGACTTATACAGGGTTCTGGATTGGATGACTGGATTTATTGACACCTTATACATTCACTTCGGGACTACAGCCAATTACAGCGCTATCGGTATTTCCACGTTTTACACTTCACCATTGTATACGCACCAGGGTTCTCAGTCTTCACTAGTCGTACTCTGGTAACGGATTTCAGCATAGTACTTATATACCAGTCTCACTGTAACTGCAACACATATGAAGTATTCTTTGTACAGTCTAATTCCTTTCTTGCCAAATATTCTTAGTCACCTTCGACTGCCATTTATCTCAGTTTCCTGTTGCAAGTACCAACGCCGGAACTCGACTCAATTCTAATTCCTCTGCTCCCACACTCACGTTCTGGCAGCTGGCGTCTCGAAAATGAACTAGCTCAAATGATCTTCTTTGCCCTCTTTATAACCCCTCGGCACGGACTACGCAAGAAATACAGTCATTCTATTGCTGAGAAGGCGTGTTTACAGGGCCGTTGCATAGCAATGGAAGTTATTCGATTGTTGCTTGCGTATTGGTTGACGAGGGGAATGTGTTTACCAAGCAGCTGCGTAACAATGGACATCTCCTCTGATTTCATTATTCCAGCTTTCGGGCTTCATGTCACAATATGCGGGCTAAATAATTAGTTTTTTTTTCATGGTTACTTGTCTTTGTTTAAGTTACGATAATGTATTGCCAGCTACACACAACTTATCATCTTATCTTCAACTTCATTACAGTCAGTTTCTTGTCCTGTTGGTAGCATGCCGAAAATGTTCTTCTTGAGTTCTGTAAGTTCTGCAGTCATTGCCGAACTGAATACAATTTTGTCATAGTTTACAAATGTTGGGGTTTGTTTGTTATATTCAGTCATATTTTACCAATACTGGTAACTTCTTACCGAGCAAGCGGTAACGCTTCTGACTTGTAATCCAGAGATTCCCGGTTCGAGTTTTGGCCAGAACACCGACTTTCCGGCTAAATTTGTTGACGGTTTTCTTCATTCTCTTGGGAATATGAAGAGGTGCTATCTTAAAATTAGGCCACGACCGCTTCCTTCCACATCCTTCGCAACTTATTATTGTCTTCCAGTTTTTCTACGCTATAAGCCTGTAGTGTGAATTAGATACAGCTTCTTTAAATAAATTACAACTAAAAGAATATATAAGTGAACAACTTCATAGTTTTGTGCAGTGAACCTGCGCAGTCTCCACGTTTCAGCGTACATCTGTCGCCTGTTATTTCATTACTCGGACGGACTGGTCTAAAATTAAAGGGATTCAGTGAGAATTTAGAGCACAGTTCTTAATGGAATGTGTGGCAGCAGTTATAAGCAATGCTATCAAAAATGAATTTTGCACCAATCCATTTCAGGCCCTCACATTTCGATACATTTCCTCCTAAACATTTACCCAAGTTGTACTTCTGTTAATAACGTAGTCCATATAAATGGTATCTCCAACAATAATTGTATAATTTTCCATTAATTTTTACTCATAATTATTTAATTAATTAATTTTTAATTTATTACAGTGTCTAGATTCTATAGTGCAATGTCTAGATCCCTGAGGCCTTATTTCGTATATATAGCAGATCATTTTCCGTACGGGGGTCCAGGCTTAACATGGCTCTTGTCTTTCTTTGCCCCTTACGTCCAAGAGGTTAACGTGGATACAACAGATAAATAATGTCGCTCTGGTATTTAATTAGATTACGGTTAATCCAAAACCAAATTCAATATAGGATCGTTAGATAGAAGTGTGTGTGTGTGTGTGTCTGGGAGACTCGTCTGCTTGAGTTTTGTTTCGATAACGTATTTATTATTAAACCCTGGTGCTCCCTCTGGAGCATAGGGCATTTGTGAAGTGCCGTTTCACTTCAGTTTTTTAGTCTTATGGACAGTCGGCAGGACTCCTTGGACGGGGGATCAGCCCTGTCGCAGGGTCGCTACCTACATAGGACAACACAAAAATAGAATAAACGTAGGCAGATATCCATGCCTTGAGTGAGATTCGAAATCACGATCCCAGTATGAGTGGACGAAGACATTTCATACCTTAGACTGCACGGCAAATTTTGTTGGCTTTCGTTAACTTAGTAACAATTTAATGCATCAAGCGATTCCCCTGAGACGCAATCAGTGTACTATGGGAAAAGATGCGTGACTCACCTGACTTTCATGATAAGTTAAAACAATTCAGTGTCAGTTTAATATATCAAAAACTTGTCCAATATATTTTAACGGGAATTTTTATTTAAAATCTTGCAAACCGACGTATCCGTTAGCTGCATGTCCAGTATCTTAGTATAACAATAATGAGTTGATCGTTTAAACATCTGCTCATGGCATAATTATCTATTAATAAACATGAAAAGTGTTGTTTTGACAGCTTTCATTAATCGGCATCAGTTCAGTAAGTTTGTGTTATCTTTACTGACATGTTATGCCCGTATGTGGCGTCTTTTCGTCATGGTATAGCTAATAATTCGACACGCCTACAATACGTCAATCGAGAAATCAGGGATTTATTGGTAGGTACGATGAAATAAAGGCAAAACAATTTGTAACTCTGTGTAGTTTAATTGACTTTATGGTAATGTACGTAATTTTATAAGTATAGCTAACGAATTCCATGGGCTCTAACAGTTGCTCAGCTAGTTCATACATTTCCCCCCCTTCCTTGAAAACCTAAAGTTAATTCATGAATTCATAAAAACTCAACATTAAACTCTGTACTGAGTCAGATAAATGCAGTTAACTTTCTCATATCTCACGTCTTTAAACCCGTTCTAATATTATCTTGCCATTTATGGCTAGTTCTACCATCTGGTATCTTCTCTTCAGGTTCTCTGTCTAAAATGTTGTATGTCTTATCTTCTATCCCCTCCATCTCATCCGTCTTGATTTGGCCATCCTAGTAACGTTTCGTGAAGTTCACAAAGACTGAACGTCAAAGCAAGTGAAATGTGGGAAGTGACAGAGGTCACTTGTGATAAATATGCTTAATCCACCGGAGTACAGATTATTTGTCAGCATAAAACATACCTGAGAGTGTCTTCAACAGGTCATGGCGCACATTTAACATCAACATTAAAGCTACTAGACTGTATTCTCACATCTAAAACCACCTAGCAAAATCAAGGATTATAAGAAGGAACCCGGAAAGTGCTGTCCCTATACAGAAGAGGGGCACCTCCAGAGGGTGCTCGACGAGTAGGAAGACCTGCCGTTAGGTAGTTGGATTCAGTTGCAGAAGATTAGAAGTCAATGTGGGTTAGAAATTGGAATTGAAATTGTCAACATCGAGATAAATGGCTAGCGATTTTAAAAGAGGACAAGGTTCGTCGTGGACTGTAGCGCCAGCAGATGAAGGACAAGGACAAGGACAAGGACAAGAACAAGAAGAACAAGAAGAAGACTGTATTCTCAGCATGAGATGCAAACTGAAAACCCCATAGAAGAGCACACATGAATTCTCGTCCATAAGGTTCACCTTTGACGATATCTAGACGAAATAAATAGAAAGATCGAGTGGCTGCAGCGCAGGCTTTCCTCGCGCGTTACGAGGATCAAGGTGACGGCGTTTCGGACTGTATTGTGATGTCGTGACCCAAGATGTTGGCTGGTCGACTGAATTACGTTGGCCGAGCGGTAGCGTAATAACTCAGTGATGATGATTGTCAGTTGGCTGCGTGAGCGTGTATTCCAACCACAAAGAGCAAATACTCACTACAGATTATAGAGGATTTATTGAGACTATGTGTATATTTCATACAAGCGCTGGCGGACGTAAGCCTGGCCAGCCTTCACCTAGACCCAACCCAGACAAAATGCCCCCTTCAACTTCTCTCTTGTTCTTAAAACCTAATCTAAACTAAGCTTGCAGCCCAATGTCTCGAGACATGAACCCTCACGCAGATCAAGTTACACCAGCGGTTGTTGAAGGATAGGTCCCAGACGAAACACTCCAGGACTCCAAATGGCAGGGGTAGATATAATATTTTTTTTTGTGGAAGCAGGTCAACCTCTTGACGTGCTATAAATACTAGGAGAGGGCATGACCCCACGACATCAGACTCAAAGTTCCTAAAACTACAAGGGGTTGCGAACCTTTGCAACAGTGACGGGAGATGAAACTTGGGTATCTCATCACACACCTGAGAATAAGCGACAATCCACGCAATGGCGCCACACACACATTCACCAACAGCGAACAAATTCAAAACCTCATCATCAAACCGAAAAATCGTGGCAAATATCTCCTGGGACAGGAACGAGCAACTTCTTGTCAATTTCTTGCTTCGCGGAGACACCATCAATGCTGCTGCTTACTGTGAGACGCTGAATAAACTGCGTCGGGCTATTCAAAACAAGCGAAGAGAAATACAGACGCGAGGAGTGTGCTTACTACACGATAATGCCCGTCCGCACACTATTCGCGCCACGCACGAGTTGTTGCAATCTTTCAAGTGCGAAGTACTGGCCAGTCCACCACACAACCCAGACCTTGCACCAAGCGACAATGAATTTGTTTCTAAATTGAAGGAAAGTCTGGCTGAAAAGATTTCTTCGGACGATGGTGAGGTTCAAGACGCGGTGATGACATGGCTAAGAGAGCAGGCGGGAAATTTCTACGATGCTGAAATGAAAAAAAAAACTCGTGCATTGCGATCCATGGTGATTACGTTGAAAAGCCAATAAAGGTGTTGTAAAAGTTCTACAAGTAAATAAAAAGAACCTTTACATATGTTTTGGACTTTGTTTCCTTACTTTCCAAATAACCTTCGTAATACTTTTCACTCTTGATTTCTGTATCAGCTACGTCGGAACGACATTCCACGAAACGATTCCTTAGCTTGGTCTCAAAATAATATTCCTACACATGATCAACAAATTTCGTTGTATTTCCTTCAGTAATGCCGGAGCCAGCCCGACTCAGAGGTGCCCAGAACCGTAAGATCCGGAGTGCAGGGCCCCGGCCCGCCAAGACACGCCACTGATCTTCCACCGACAGCCATAGTCGTTTCGGTCCACCATATGTAGCTAAGGATATATTACATATAATTATTCTAGCCAGAGGAATTAATATTCTACAATTGGCTACTTTTTGTTCCGTTTGGTAACTGAATATTGCATGTCGAATGTTCCTGCCGCCATCATTAGAAGATAGTAAGACAATGAAGTTGTCGTCCTTGAGATGAACAGAAAATTGTCATCAGGCCCAGCATTTCCGGAAACGGAAGTGCAATACATATCCAGGTTCATTACAGCGTACAGGCGGTATCAATTTATTGAAATATTTACTGTGTTTCTACAGTGTGCACAGACTGCTTCAGTCGAGCATACTCGAGTACGTGCAACGTTCTAGGCTTGTATTCGGGATATGCGTAGTTCGAACCTCGGCCGGGGCGTTGACTATTCTAAATTAGGTTCTTCATGATATTCCTCAGTTCCTCCAGGGAAATTCTGGAATAGCACCTCGATTATTCCACGATCACCTTCATCATAATCCTTTCAATTCCATCATTCATTTGTTATCTTCCATTCTATGTCACACAGACTAATTGCTGACAGATCTGTAAAACAACCAACTGTAAGTACTGCACGCGTATTTCCTTTACCGAAGAGGAATCTAAGGTATTTCCTTTCAGCAATGTTACTGGCCTAACGGAAACTCTCATCTACCGATATATAATCTTTCTTACTGTAACTTACCTTGCATTCTATCCTATTTCTTTTAGTCCTTAACAGCCACAAGGAACCAATCGTAAACGTTCTCCTTCGTGTAGTACAATACTTTTCAGATGTCTACATCAAAATGTTATCGGTAGTCACAGAAAAGGCATGATACCCAGAAATAAAATACTGCTCGCTCGTTCGTGACCTGGTAAATAATTTAGTTTCATGCAGCATGTCAATGTTCGACAGTTTGTTCCTGAGATAAGCCGAAATAACGCAATTTCAGAGCTTCCATCTTACCGATAAATTAAGTTTGTGTGTGTGTATATATATATATACACACACATATATACATGGAAGGAAAGTATATGCGAAAAAAACTGTTGCTTGGTACCGTAAACAAAACGAGAGTACATCTGTTAGGGCACATGCAATGACAGGCCTTCCAGCACGTGTTACACAGAATACTAAACATGTGTGGCAGCATACGTTCTGCCTCTGTCAGTTCTGCTGGTTCAGGTGGTACACCAGACTGGCTGTGTGCGTATTAATATACGAGTACGTATGGTACAATAACATATGTATTGATTACAAAACCTGATCTAGTTCACACAGCGATGTGTCTTTAATATGTCTGTGTAGGTCTACACGTTTGAAAGCATGATTAGTCCGTAACAAATATGCCGTAACTTTCGTTCCTAAACTGGGGGGTAGAAAAACATTTCTGAAATGACGTGGATATTAAATAAGACTAGAAAAGTGAATCTGTGCTCTCAATTATTGGGTGGGGAAGCATGGTTACGACGCTGTCTGTAGCTAAACTATATACAGTAGCACGGGAAGTCGGATGATCCATGGATGATGAATTAGAAAATATCTGCAAGGAAGCGACTATGGTCTAATGAGGTCCTAGGTATTGAGTATCTCTTTAAAAACAAACCATAAATAAACATACAAGGGCCTCTCATCTCGACTTTATTTTTAAAATGCAGTCGATATTCACATAAATGTAAATCGACCACTTCTCGCTTGGATGTCGGCGCATCGTGTTCAGTCAATTGCTCCTACATTGTTGAGTGCTGGTTTCCTTCCTCACCATGAAACTGGGGCAAGTTTTCTTAATTCCTTACGAGAAATATACAGAGATACACTGACTTATAAATTCAGTACGATGAATGGATTTTCTTCTTATTCTGTAATACTACAACATTCTCTTTCCTAGCTCCATTCTATTCTGTCTTGCTGGTGGTTACTGAGAAACAATATAAGATATGCAGGTGTTTTTAATGAACTTGACGCGTTCATGGCTCTGCGCTTCACCGCGACCGTCGCATCGCCAGCAGCGAAGCGGACTCGAATTTTACCGATGACTCAGCATGCCGATAACGTTTGGAATGAAGGGAAGTTCTTACCTTTGTTCACAGAACACATGAGGTGTTGAAAACTCTATCTCTCTACATGTAAACATTTTCCGTAATTAATTATTTCGTTCTGTCTGTAACTGTCGTTATATAGCTTCCGCACTGACCACGCAGAAAACAGCCTATATTGTTGGAACGTGTTTACCGAGCGATTGCACAGCAGCTGTCGCAGCAGAGAATCCATAGAAAGAATCTGAAGAGGAAAGACGGTTTCAAATTGTGCAATTTTCTCAAACTTCTTGTCATTTCCTTCTGTTAAATTCAAATATTGTACTCAAAACTCTGTTCTCAATTCCAGTCCATGACATTACATGTGATCTCTAAATCAGCCAGCATGGCCAATTGTTAAGCGGTCAGATACATCATGTACCTATAGAAATTTATGTTATTATTAACAGTGGATATCTACGTGAGTTTCATTCGGAGCTTCTGGGCAGCCGCACCGTTGCGACAGTACAGCCCTCTACCACAAGCTAGCTCCGAGACAGTTCTGCTTCCAGACTGTCACCCTTCCTCTGCAGGTCGTATCACCGCGTCTTCACTCTCGTCCTTCATATGGATTCTCCCGGATATACTACTTAATCCAGCTTACGAAATGTACATGCGAGTTTCATAAAAACAGGTTTGACACGGTCTCAAATTCTCTTTAATATATTAAACATTCCTCCAATACCTCTATGTGTCACAGCCAGAAATGCAAGGTACGCTAAACCAAGGAACGAAAATAATGTCAACTTCTTGCACTAAATGTGTATGTACCATGTTCCGATATTCATGAAGTGCCATTAAATTTTAACGATCGTATTTCTAGAGCAATATTCGTAGGAAGAAAATGCGCATCATATAAATCATTCCTCTACAAATTTAGTCTAAAATATTGCACGCACACAGTGCATAAATTAAACTGATATTGAGGAGGTACTGCGAGTCTGCGTCTTCATATCCGAAAGTACTTGGCAAACTCGATAGACAGTTGTTGCTGGCCAGCCACACCGAAAGTCAAGGACAATCAATCCTTTTTTTCCAGACCATCGTAGTCTCCTTGATTAAAGACAGAGAAACCTGGATGATAATTTAGCTGAGATTATAAATACCATAGAAACATTTAACAAATATTTATCAACATAAAGCACAGAAACTGAAATTGGATGTAAAAGACATAAATCCACAACAGTGATAGTAGTGGTAAAAACAGACAATAGATATGAAAATGTTTAAATGAAAACTCAAACAAATACCCTGAAACACATTAGAAATTTATAAAGTTCCTGTAGAAGACGTTCTGAATTCAGAACTGTTTAAATGTGCTTGTGAATTGTTTTCCAGACGATGTCAACAGTTTCTGGATGCCATCTGGCATGATGTTACATTCCGGCAAAGTTAGAAGAAAGATACTACTATGATAAAGTCATGGACATATTATAGAGACATTGGCTTACCAAACGCTGGCAGAAATGTATGCCAGTATTATTGAAAGTAAACTAACAAAGTGTTACACTGATGAAATCAGATAAGAACAAAATTGGCACGGCGAACATAGATTTTGGGGTGGATATTTCTCTTTAAAATTCATGACAGACAAATATACAAAATTAAATAAAGAAATTAATCTGACCTTCATAAATTCAAAAAAGGATTCCATAAAGTTAGTACAAACAAATTATTTATTGGAAATGTTTATAAATAATAATATGGCTTGTTGGCTTAGAGCGATATATGAAACTTACAGATACAACTAACAACAGCGAGAATATAATTAGAAATCTCGCAACTGAAACAAATCAAGAAGGGAGTGAGACAAAGATATGAAGTCTCTCACAACTGTCTTTCATCGTATGTTTGAAGGAAGAGAATATAAAAATGAAGACTGTCCAGACATGAAGCCATTACAGCTACCAGAACTCTTAACACTGACATTATGCTATTTGAGAATGAACAGATCCTGTTGGACAAATGCGAAAATTATTCACAGTATTGAGCAGAAGGAAAAGAGGGAGATGGAACCGATTATAAGAAGCACAAGCATTCGCATACTGGAAGGAAGAGCACAACTTATTGAAGCGTGCAGAAGGAACCTGAAGGGATACGCTGACTGGACAAGCCACAACAAGATTCCAAAGATATTTTAAAACAGCAGCCAAAGGAAAAAGCATTTTGTTAACACCTCTGAAATGGTGTAAGGATTACATTTCTTAACACCCATAAAGAATTTTAATGGTTCAAATACTGAAGATGATGATGATGATGATGATGATGGTGGTGGTGACGACGACGACAACGACGATGAAATGAAGGACAGACCGCACGTGAACTCCTACGTAGGCCTGCAACAGTGATCATGTGTGTATTCTTGAGAGATCTGTCGAGTTTCTGCATGAAATCAAAAAGAAACATTATCAGCAGTTAGACGATATGCACTGACTGTCTAATTTTCTTCACTGGCTTGTGCGCCCCCTTAAAGGAGTCGACGTGAAACTGCAAGCTTTAAGGAACCTAATCTGTCATGTTTAGCACCGTTGAAGCATTTGAACGGCAGCTAAATGTAGCTTGACAATAGCACACTAAACTATTTCATAAACTGAACAAACATCCGAAATATCTTAAAATATATTAACCATAAGAATACAAATTCTTAAAGCCTTCTGAGATATTAATACCACAGCAGAGGAAAGGTTCTCCTCAAGATATTTGGAATTGGGATATTTTCAGTTCCTTAAATGTCCTGAACAATTACAAAACGTAAACATCCAAGCGTTCGCTTTGAATACACAGGCTCACTTGAAACGGCAATAACTGAATTTGAATCATCCGAATTACGTAGAATGAAGAAATTTAATGCAAACTTTCAGAAGGGTCTGCAGCTGAAACAAACGCTAAACTTGAAAGTGAAACCTGGCATGTTTCGGCAGCAACTCTGTATAATTTCATTACTTTAAATCAAATTTTTGAAATAGATTCGCCAAAGAAAGCAACACTAATTGCACGACCCTGAACAATATTATTTATGAATTGATATAACAGTAAAAACTGATAAGATTTCACAGAAAATGTTCTTATTAACTTGTAAATAACAGTTTATTTTAAATACACTATATCGTGATTAAAGTGAAGAATTTTAGGAGCTGATTAAAATTTGTTAGCATGCAAAACCAAAGCAGGAATTTTTCTTCTTTAAGTTTTGACACGCTGAGTTGTGAAGATTCTCCAACTCTCTCCTGGGCTTTACCTTCCTAACACGAACAAACGCCCGCCTGAACCAAGGATTTCCTCATTATACAAAATTACAGATCATCCATTCACAACATCCGTCTCATATCCACTTAATCCTCTGAGAACTTTGTTTTGACACACCTGTAACTTATGATCTGTCAAAGTAGCAAACCTCAGTATGCAAACCATCATATATTCAGCAGTTTGCAAAGTATACGTGAGCAAAACAGCTACTGAACTGAATAACAAAATTCATTCCTCTCCTAATTTCGCAATGCACACCAATTCTATCTTGTTCTTATTGTTCTTTTAAAGTTACTTTAATTTGTAATTATTTTCATATTATATGTTTCATGATTTTACACGGCATTAGCACTAATTTTCTTCCTTGTCATTTTCATGAGATATTCTATATTTATGCCCGGACTAATTCCCTTGTCACATTGTCGAAGAATGTAGCTATTATTTAACGTGTTATTTATATTCTAGAAGGGCTGCGCCATAGCTCAAGAGGTTAGTCGCTGGCTCCCCACCGCGGCGGCCCGGGTTCGATCCCGGGTCTGGTCAAGTGGGATTTCTGGTGGACAAAGTGGCGCTGGGGAAGATTTGCTCCGAGTACGTCGGTTTCCCCTGCCAATCTTCATTCCACCAATTGCTCCACAATCATCCTCACCTGTTATCTGGGGCTGGTACAGTGCGTACAATCAAGTGCGCGCCGCGGCTGCAATT